>NW_018479693.1:1476-24548 GCF_002113885.1 Mizuhopecten yessoensis | reverse complement strand
GTATGAAAGGTTAGTCAATGTTAATGTAGAGAGCATGTAAGTTTACTCAATGTTAAAGTAGAGAGTATGAAAGGTTAGTCAATGTTAAAGTAGAGAGTCTGTAAGTTTACTCAATGTTAATGTAGAGAGTATGTAAGTTTAGTCAATGTTAATGTAGAGCGTACGTAAGATAAGTCAATGTTAATGCAGAGAGTATGTAAGGTAAGTCAATGTTAAAGTAGAGAGTATGTAAGTTTAGTCAAAGTTAATGTAGAGAGTACGTAAGGTGAGTCAATGTTAATGTAGGGAGTATGTAAGTTTAGTCAATGTTAATGTAGGGAGTATGTAAGGTTAGTCAATGTTAAAGTAGAGAGTATGTAAGCTTAGTCAAAGTTAATGTAGAGAGTACGTTAAGTGAGTCAATGTTTATGTAGGGAGTATGTAAGGTTAGTCAATGTTAATGTAGAGCGTTCGTAAGATAAGTCAATGTTAAAGTAGAGAGTATGTAAGGTAAGTCAATGTTAAAGTAGAGAGTCTGTAAGTTTACTCAATGTTAATGTAGAGAGTATGTAAGTTTAGTCAATGTTAATGTAGAGCGTACGTCAGTTTAGTCAATGTTAATGTAGAACGTACGTAAGTTTAGTCAATGTTAATGTAGGGAGTATATAAGGTAAGTCAATGTTAATGTAGGCAGTATGTAAGGTAAGGCAATGTTAATGTAGAGCGTACGTAAGTTTAGTCAATGCTAATGTAGAGAGTACGTAAGGTTAGTCAATGTTAATGTAGAGAGTACGTAAGGTGAGTCAATGTTAATGTAGGGAGTATATAAGGTTAGGCAATGTTGATGTAGAGCGTACGTAAGTTTAGTCAATGTTAATGTAGAGCGTACGCTAGTTAAGTCAATGTTCATGTAGAGAGTATGTAAGGTGAGTAAATGTTGATGTAGAGCGTACGTAAGTTTAGTCAATGTTAATGTAGAGAGTACGTATGTTTAGTCAATGTTAATGTAGCGAGGATTAAATTGGTGGAAAACCTTAATATGTTGTTCACAATAAATGGGTTGTAAACCTTGATATGTTGATAACAGTAAGTGGGTGGTAAACCTTAATATGTTGTTTCCAGTAAATCGGTGGTAAACCTTAATATGTAATTGACTGTAAATGGGTGGTTAACCTTGAATTGCTGTTTACAGTAAATGGGTGGTAAACCTTAATATGTTGTTTATAGTAAATAAGTGGTAAACCTTCATATGAGATCAACAGTAAGTTGGTTGTAAACCTTGATATGTTGTTTAAAGTAAATGGTTGTTAAACCTTAATATGTAGTTTACAGTAAATGAGTGGTAAACCTTAATATGTTGTTTACAGTAAATGGGTTGTAAACCTTAATAAATAGTTTACAGTAAATGGGTGGTAAACCTTAATATGTGGTTTACAGTAAATTGGTGGTAAACTTTAATATATTGTTAACAGTAAATGTTAAACCTTAATATGTTTTTCACAATAAATGGGTGGTAAACCTTAATATGGTGTTAACAGTAAATGGGTGGTAAACCTTAATATGTGTTTTACAGTAAACGGGTGGTAAACCTTGATACGAGGTTGACAGTAAATGGTTGGTAAACCTTGATATGTTGTTTGCAGTAAATTGGTGATAAACATTGATTTGTTGTTTGCAGTAAATGGTTGGTAAACCTTGATATGTTGTTTGCAGTAAATGGTTGGTAAACCTTGATATGTTGTTTGCAGTAAATGGGTGATTAACCTTGATATGTTGTTTACAGTAAATAGGTGGTAAACCTTGATATGTTGTTTACAGTAAATAGGTGGTTATCCTTAATATCTTGTTTACAGTAAATAGGAGGTGAATCTAGTTATGGTGTTTGCAGTAAATGGGTTGTAAACCTTAATGTGTTGTTTACAGTAAATTGGTGGTAAACCTTGATTTAATATTTACAGTAAATGAGTGGTAAACCATAATATGTAGTTTCGAGTAAATTGGTGGTAAACCTTGATATGTTGTTTACAGTAAATGGGTGGTAAACCTGGATATGTTGTTTACAGTAAATGTGTGGTAAACGTTGATATTAAATCGGCTGTAAATTGGTGGTTAACATTGATATGTTGTTTAAAAAAAATGAGTGGTAAACCTTAATATATAGTTTACAGTAAATGAGTGGTTAACCTTGATGTTTTGTTTACAGTAAATAGGAGGTGAATCTAGTTATGGTGTTTGCAGTAAATGGGTTGTAAACCTTAATGTGTTGTTTACAGTAAATTGGTGGTAAACCTTGATTTATTATTTACAGTAAATGAGTGGTAAACCATAATATGTAGTTTCCACTAAATTGGTGGTAAACCTTGATATGTTGTTTACAGTAAATGAGTGGTAAACCTTAATATGTAGTATACAGTAAATGAGTGGTAAACCTTAGTATGTTGTTTACAGTAAATGGGTGGTAAACCTTAATATGTTGTTTACAGTAAATGGGTCGTTAACCTTGATTTGTTGTTTACAGTAAATGGGTGCTAAACCTTATTATGTTGTTGAAAGTAAATTGGTGGTAAACCTTAATATGTAGTTTACAGTAAATGAGTGGTAAACCTTAATATATAGTTTACAGTAAATGAGTGGTTAACCTTGAATATGTTGTTTACAGTAAATCGGTGGTAAACCTGGATATGTTGTTTACAGTAAATTGGTGGTAAACCTTAATATGGTGTTTACAATAAATGAGTGGTAAACCTTGATATGTTGTTTAAAGTAAAAGGGTGGTAAATCTTAATATGTAGTTTAGAGTAAATGACTGGTAAACCTGTATATGTTGTTTACAGTAAATCGGGGGGAAACCTTAATATATAGTTTACAGTAAATGTGTGGTAAACGTTGATATTAAATCGGCTGTAAATTGGTGGTAAACATTGATATGTTGTTTAAAGTAAATGGGTGGTAAACCTTGATATGTTGTTTAAAAAAAATGAGTGGTAAACCTTAATATATAGTTTACAGTAAATGAGTGGTTAACCTTGATTTTTTGTTTACAGTTAATGGGAGGTAAACTTTGATATGTTCTTTACAGTAAATTTGCGGTAAACCTTGATATGTTGTTGACAGTAAATGGGTGGTAAACCTTAATATGTTGTTTACAGTAAATGAGTGGTAAACCTTAATATGTAGTTTACAGTAAATTGGTGGTAAACCGTGATATGTTGTTTAAAGTAAAAGGGTGGTAAACCTTAATATGTAGTTCACAGTATATGACTGGTAAACCTTTATATGTTGTTTACAGTAAATGGGTGTTAAACCCTAATATGGTGTTTACAGCAAATCGGTGGGAAACCTTAATATATAGTTTACAGTAAATGGGTGGTAAAAGTGGATATTAGATCGACAGTAAATTTTGGTAAACCATTGATATGTTGTTTAAAGTAAATGGGTGGTAAACCTTAATATGTTCTTCGCAATAAATGGGTGGAAAACCGTAATATGTAGCTTACAGTAAATGACTGGTAAACCTGAATATGGTGTTTACAGTAAATGGGTGTTAAACCTTAATATGTTATTTACAGTAAACAGGTGGTAAACCTTAAAATGTTGTTTACAGTAAGTGGGTGGTAAACATTGATATGTTGTTTAGAGTAAATAGGTGGTAAACCTTTATATGGTGTTTACAGTAAATGGGTGATTAACCTTGATATGTTGTTTAAAGTAAATGGGTGGTAAACCTTGATTCGAGGTTGACAGTAAATGGGTGGTAAACCTTGATATGTTGTTCACAGTAAATGAGTGGTAAACCTTAAGATGATTTTTACAGTAAATGATTGGTAAACCTTAATATGTTGTTTACAGTAAATGGTAGCTGAATCTAGTTATGTTGTTTACAGTAAGTGGGTGGTAAACCTTAATATGTTGTTTACAGTAAATTGGTGGTAAACCTTGATATGTTGTTTACAGTAAATGGGTGGTAAACCTTAATATGTTGTTTAGAGTAAATAGGTGGTAAACCTTTATATGGTGTTTACAGTAAATGGGCGATTAACCTTGATATGTTGTTTAAAGTAAATGGGTGGTAAACCTTGATTCGAGGTTGACAGTAAATGGGTGGTAAACCTTAATATGTTGTTTACAGTAAATTGGTGGTAAACCTTGATATATTGTTTACAGTAAATGAGTGATAAACCTTAATATGTTGTTTACAGTAAATCGGTGGGAAACCTTAATATATAGTTTACAGTAAATGAGTGGGAAACCTCAATATGTGGGTACAGTATATTGGTGGTAAACCTTGATATATTGTTTACAGTAAATGAGTGGTAAACCTCAATATGTGGTTTACAGTAAATTGGTGGTAAACCTTGATATGTTGTTTACAGTAAATGGGTGGTAAACCTTGATATGAGATCGACAGTAAATGGGTGGTAAACTTTGATACGAGATTGACAATAAATAGGTGGTAAACCTTGATACGAGATTGACAATAAATAGGTGGTAAACCTTGATATGTTGTTTACAGTAAATTGGTGGTAAACCTTGATATGTTGTTTACAGTAAATGGGTGGTAAACCTCAATATGTGGTTTACAGTAAACTGGTGGTAAACCTTGATATATAGTTTACAGTAAATGGGTGGTAAGCCTTAATATGAGGTGTACAGTAAAAGGGTGGTAAACCTTAATATGTTGTTTACAGTAAATTAATGGTTAACCTTGATATGTTTTTTACAGTTAATACGTGGTAAACCTTGATATGTTGTTTACAGTAAATCTTTGGGAAACCTTAATATATAGTTTACAGTAAATGGGTGGTAAACCTTAATATGTTGTTTACAGTAAATCTTTGGGAAACCTTAATATATAGTTTACAGTAAATGGGTGGTAAACCTCGATATGTTGTTTGCAGTAAATGGGTGGTAAACCTTGTTATGTTGTTTGCAGTAAATGAGTGGTAAACCTCAATATGTTGTTTACAGTAAATTGGTGGTAAACCTTGATATGTTGTTAACAGTAAAAGGGTGGTAAACCTTAATATGTTGTTTACAGTAAATTGTTGGTTAACCTTGATATGTTTTTTACAGTTAATACGTGGTAAACCTTGATATGTTGTTTACAGTAAATGAGTGGTAAATCTTGCAATGCTGTTTACAGTAAATGGGTGGTAAACTCATCTGATTACCTGACCATAGACCGTGACATGTTTCCATGACGTCGACAACAATACAAGTAGGCGAATCTATGCAGATGAGTTTTGGAAATTAAGCTTGTGTTAGCTGATCAGATAATACATCAGTATTAATATTTTACTTTTATATATATCACATTATCATAAGGTTTTCTGAAACGCATCTCTTTAAATTTCCAGGTCCGTGTTACAAGAAGGTCATTAGTCGCCATTTAGCGAAGAGGCACATGAAGATGACTTGACTTTTGTTTTCAGGATGCTGATGACGGCGTTAATAAAGTGATAACGGTATCTTTTTTTCAAACTGAAGAAAATAAACAGCTAAATCTGTTTGGTCTTCGGCTATATTTGTGCTGACCAAAATGACGGATCTCAATTGTAGATATAAAGAATTGAAGACGGGGGATAGTTTTTTCTAATCCCGCATGGTGGGCATCACTTTTTTGTTATTAAAGTGTTATTCATCTCATTTTCAATTCTTTAAGTGTTCTAAAAACACAGAAGTGTGTAATTGATAGTAAAAGAAAAAAATATATGCGCAGCGTTCTATTGTTCTTATCCGTGGTATCCTCTGTCATGTCGTTAGTGTTTGGTATCATTTCAGGTAAAGCAACAAAATGGGATTATTGTCAATGAGAGTTGATTGATTATAAGCTGTAATATATCATACGACCATTGTACCAAACGACAGACGTGATAAATAGACGAGATATTCTCAAATTGGGCGCTTTTACAAATCTTTGTGTCCGTGATTACGACCAAACCCAAACTGGGACCGGCTAAAAAGTTGTGCTCGAATGTTTGTGAAATCGATGCAGTTGTAGATACTGAATCTTGTCCTGCTCCAACCAAATCATTTTCAGCTTTGGATTCGGCTATGTATCTCTATATAAAAGAAAGGATTATGTCAGTTTATCTGAAAATGTTCCTTGAGCTGCAGCTTTTTTGCCCGCCATTTTCGGGGTACTGAATCGCTAGAGGTCACATGATTGCCCACAGTGAATATAAGAAACCATTTTCTATCTATATGTACCATTGCTTTGTCATCTATCAATTAACACCTGCTCAACTTGGACCTGACCAAAATATGAAACCATTCCTTAAATAATGATACATACCTGGACAGTTGTTGTGAGGCAAGACTAACATATAAAACAATTACTTGAAATAGGGACAGGCGAAATTTTAAGTTTGTAAAATTACGTATTTTATAAACAAATGTATGTTTTGTTGATTGTTTCAGACCAAAAAAGACGGCAGTTCCAAGGTACAGCTGCTCAAGACACTGACTGCATCCCCTCCGTTAGACTTGAAAGTATTCCACGCCCTCATTCAACTCCCAGGTAAGTACATCTCTCACATGAAAAGCTGATGTGCGCCATGCAATTCTGGGTAAACTGTGATAATACATGTAGTTCTTAACTCGACTCGATGATCTTCAACGCAATCAGACAACCTCTGATGATCTTTTCTAAGACAGGTAAAAACCCTCATACCGCTATCTTGAGAGCAACTATCCCTTTGAATACAAAGGCATTTTGGTGTTTAAAACCACAAAAGTCTTCACTCTGTAACATTGTATGAGTAGAAATTTGTATAGTCCACACTGTAACATTGTATATGTAGAAATGTGTATAGACCACACTGTAAAATCATATGTGTAGAAATGTGTATAGACCACACTGTAACATTGTATTTAGAAATGTGTATAGTCCACTCTGTGACATTGTATGTGTAGAAAATAGTATAGACCACATTGTACCATTGTATATGTAGAAATGGGTATAGACCACACTGTACCATTGTATATGTAGAAATGAGTAGAGACCACACTGTAACATTGATAGACCACACTGTAAAATTGTAGGGGAAGAAATGTGTATAGTCCACACTGTCACATTGTATGTGTAGAAATTAGTATAGACAACATTGTAACATTGTATATGTAGAAATGAGTAGCGACCACACTGTAACATTGATAGACCACACTGTAACAGTGTTTGTATAGAAATGTGTATAGACCCCACTGTAACATTGGATGTGTAGAAATATGTATAGACCACACTGTAAAATTGTAGGGGAAGAAATGTGTATAGTCCACTCTGTGACATTGTATGTGTAGAAATGAGTATAGACCACACTGTCAAATCATATGTGTAGAAATTTGTATAGACCACACTGTGACATTGTATGTGTAGAAATTAGTGTAGACCACATTGTAACATTGTATATGTAGAAATGAGTAGCGACCACACTGTAACATTGATAGACCACACTGTAACAGTGTTTGTATAGAAATGTGGATAGACCACACTGTAACAGTGTTTGTATAGAAATGTGTATAGACCACACTGTAACATTGTATGTGTAGAAATTAGTATAGACCACATTGTAACATTGTATATGTAGAAATGAGTAGAGACCACACTGTAACATTGTATGTGTGGAAATTAGTATAGACCACACTGTAACATTGTATGTGTAGAAATGTGTATAGTTCACACTTTAACGGTGTATATGTAGAAATGAGTAGAGACCACACTGTAACATTGTATGTGTGGAAATGAGTATAGACCACACTGTAACATTGTATGTTTAGAAATGAGTATAGACCACACTTTAACAGTGTATGTGTAGAAATACGTAAAGTCCACACTACAACTGTGTATGTGTAGAAATGTCTATAGACCACACTGTAATATTGTATGTGTAGAAATGAGTATAGTCCACACTGTGTAGAAATGTGTATAGTCAACACTGTAACATTGTATGTGTGGAAATTAGTATAGACCACACTGTAACATTGTATGTTTAGAAATGAGTATAGACCACACTTTAACAGGGTATGTGGAGAAATACGTAAAGTCCACACTACAACTGTGTATGTGTAGAAATGTGTATAGACCACACTGTAACATTGTATGTATAGAAATATGTATAGACCATACTGTAACACTGTATGTGTAGAAATGTGTATAGACCACACTGTAACATTGTATGTGCAGAAATGTGTATAGAACATGTGTATAGTCCACACTGTGTAGAAATGTGTATCGACCACACTTTAACATTGTATGTGTGGGAATGATTATAGACCACACTGTCACATTGTATGTGTGGAAATGAGTATAGACCACAATGTAACATTGTATGTTTAGAAATGAGTATAGTCCACACTGTACCACTGTATGTGTAGAAATGTCTATAGACCACACTGTTACATTGTATGTGTGGAAATGAGTATAGACCACCCTGTGACATTGTATGTGTGGAAATTAGTATAGACCACACTTTACCAGTGTATGTGTAGAAATGTGTATAGACACCCCGTAACATTGTATGTGGGGAAATTTGGGTTTGGACCACACCGTAACATTGTATGTGTGGAAATGATTATAGACCACACTGTAAAATTGTATGTGTAGACATGTGTATAGTCCACACTGTAACACTGTATGTGTAGAAATGTGTATCGACCACACTTTAACATTGTATGTGTAGAAATGTGTATAGTCCACACTGTAACAGTGTATATGTAGAAATGTGTATAGACCCCACTGTAACATTGGATGTGTAGAAATAATGTGTATAGACCACACTGTAACATTGTATGTGTAGAAATGTGTATAGACCACACCGTTACATTGCATGTATAGAAATGTGTATAGACCACACTGTAACATTCTATGTGTAGAAATGTGTATAGACCCCACTGTAACATTGGATGTGTAGAAATATGTATAGACCACACTGTAACATTGGATGGGTAGAAATGTGTATAGACCACACCCTAACATTTTATATGTTTGGAAATGATTATAGACCACACCGTAACATTTTATATGTTTGGAAATGAGTATAGACCGCACCGTAACATTGTATGTGTGGAAATTAGTATCGACCACACATAGACCACACCGTTACATTGTATGTATCGAAATGTGTATAGACCACACTGCAACATTCTATGTGTAGAAATGGGTATAGACCCCACTGTAACATTGGATGTGTAGAAATAATGTGTATAGACCACACTGTAAAATTGTAGGGGAAAAAATGGGTATAGTCCACACTGTGACATTGCATGTGTAGAAATGTGTAAAGTCCACACTGTAACATTGGAGGTGTAGAAATGTGTATAGTCCACACTGTAACATTGGATGGGTAGAAATGTGTAAAGACCACACTGTAAAATTGTAGGGGAAGAAATGTGTATAGCCCACACTGTGACATTGCATGTGTAGAAATGTGTAAAGTCCACACTGTAACATTGGATGGGTAGAAATGTGTAAAGACCACACTGTAAAATTGTAGGGGAAAAAATGTGTATAGTCCACACTGTAAAATTGTATGTGTAGAAATGTGTATAGACCACACCGTAACATTTTATATGTTTGGAAATGAGTATAGACCACACCGTAACATTGTATGTGTGGAAATTAGTATAGACCACATTGTAACATTGTATGTGTAGAAATGTGTATAGTTCACACTTTAACGGTCTATATGTAGAAATGAGTAGAGCCCACACTGTAACATTGTATGTGTAGAAATGTGTATAGTTCACACTTTAACGGTGTATATGTAGAAATGAGTAGAGACCACACTGTAACATTGTATGTGTGGAAATTAGTATAGTTCACACTGTAACATTGTATGTGTGGAAATTAGTATAGACAACACTGTAACATTGTATGTTTAGAAATGAGTATAGACCACACTTTAACAGTGTATGTGTAGAAATACGTATAGTCCACACTACAACTGTGTATGTGTAGAAATGTGTATAGACCACACTGTAATATTGTATGTGTAGAAATGAGTATAGTCCACACTGTAACACTGTATGTGTAGAAATGTGTATAGACCACACTTTAACAGTGTATGTGTAGAAATACGTATAGTCCACACTACAACAGTGTATGTGTAGAAATGTGTATAGTCCACACTGTAACATTGTATGTGTAGAAATGTGTATAGTCCACACTGTAACATTGTATGTCTAGAAATGTGTATAGTCCACACTGTAACAGTGTATGAATAGAAATGTGTATAGACCACACTGTAACACTGTATGTGTAGAAATGTGTATAGTCCACACTGTAACATTGTATGTGTAGAAATGTGTATAGACCACACCGTAACATTGTATGTGTGGAAATGAGTATAGACCACACTGTAACATTGTATGTGTAGAAATGTGTAAAGACCACACCGTAACATTGTATGTGTGGAAATTAGTAAAGACCACATTGTAACATTGTATGTGTAGGAATGTGTATAGACCAAACTGTAACATTGTATGTGTGGAAATTAGTAAAGACCACACCGTAACATTGTATGTGTAGAAATGTGTATAGTTCACACTTTAACAGTGTATATGTAGAAATGAGTAGAGACCACACCGTAACATTGTATGTGTGGAAATTAGTATAGTCCACACTGTTACATTGTATGTGTGGAAATTAGTATCGACCACACTGTAACATTGTATGTGGAGAAATGTGTATAGTCCACACTGTAACATTGGATGTGTAGAAATGTGTATAGACCACACCGTTACATTGTATGTATAGAAATGTGTATAGACCACACTGTAAAATTGTATGTGTGTATGTGTAGAAATGTGTATAGACCAAACTGTAACATTCTATGTGTAGAAATGTGTATAGTCCACACTGTAACAGTGTATGTATAGAAATAATTATAGACCACACTGTAAAATTGTATGTGTAGAAATGTGTATAGTCCACACTGTAACAGTGTATATGTAGAAATGTGTATAGACCCCACTGTAACATTGTATGTGTAGAAATGTGTATAGACCAAACTGTAACATTCTATGTGTAGAAATGTGTATATTCCACACTGTAACATTGGATGTGTAGAAATATGTATAGACCACACAGTAACATTGTATGTGTAGAAATGTGTGTAGACCAAACTGTAACATTCTATGTATAGAAATGTGTATATTCCACACTAATGTGTATAGTTCACACTTTAACGGTGTATATGTAGAAATGAGTAGAGACCACACCGTAACATTGTATGAGTGGAAATTAGTATAGTCCACACTGTTACATTGTATGTGTGGAAATTAGTATAGACCACACTGAAATGTGTATAGTCCACACTGTAACATTGTATGTGTGGAAATTATTATAGTCCACACTGTTACATTGTATGTGTGGAAATTAGTATAGACCACACTGAAATGTGTATAGTCCACACTGTAGCAGTGTATATGTAGAAATGTGTATAGACCACACTTTAACAGTGTATGTGTAGAAATACGTATAGTCCACACTACAACAGTGTATGTGTAGAAATGTGTATAGACCACCCCGTAACATTCTATGTGTAGAAATGTGTATAGACCACACTGTAACATTGGATGGGAAGAAATGTGTATAGACCACACTGTACCATTCTATGTGTAGAAATGTGTATATTCAACACTGTAACATTGGATGTGTAGAAATATGTATAGACCACACTGCAACATTGTATGTGTAGAAATGTGTATAGTTCACACTGTAACATTGTATGTGTGGAAATTAGTATAGACCACACTGTAACATTGTATGGGTAGAAATGTGTATAGACCACACTGTAACATTGTACGTGTAGAAATGTGTATAGTCCTCCACACTGTAACAGTGTATGTACAGAAATAATTATAGACCACACTGTAAAATTGTAGGGGAAGAAATGTGTATAGTCCACACTGTAGCAGTGTATATGTAGAAATGTGTATAGTCCACACCGTTGCATTGTATGTATAGAAATGTGTATAGACCACACTGTAACATTGGATGGGTAGAAATGTGTATAGACCACACCGTAACATTGTATGTGTGGAAATTAGTATAGACCACACTGAAATGTGTATAGTCCACACTGTGACATTGTATGTGTAGAAATGTGTAAAGACCACACTGTAACATTGGATGGGAAGAAATGTGTATAGACCACACTGTAAAATTGTAGGGGAAGAAATGTGTATAGTCATGTGTATAGACCACACCGTTACATTGTATGTATAGAAATGTGTATAGACCACACTGTAACATTGTATGTGTAGAAATAAGTATAGTTCACACTGTAACAGTGTATATGTAGAAATGTGTATAGACCACACTGTAACATTCTATGTGTAGAAATGTGTATAGTCCACACCGTTACATTGTATGTATAGAAATGTGTAAAGACCACACTGTAACATTGGATGGGTAGAAATGTGTATAGACCACACTGTAAAATTGTATGTGTAGAAATGTGTATAGACCACACTGTAACATTCTATGTGTAGAAATGTGAATAGTCCACACTGTAACATTGGATGTGTAGAAATGTGTATAGACCCCACTGTAACATTGGATGTGTAGAAATATGTATAGAGTTACATTGTATGTATAGAAATGTGTAAAGACCACACTTTAACATTGGATGGGTAGAAATGTGTATAGACCACACTGTAAAATTGTATGTGTAGAAAGGTGTATAATCGAAACTGTAACATTGGATGTGTAGAAATGTGTATAGACCACACTGTAACATTGTATGTGTAGAAATGAGTATAGTCCACACTGTAACAGTGTATGTGTAGAAATGTGTATAGACCACACTTTAACAGTGTATGTGTAGAAATACGTATTGTCCACACTACAACAGTGTATGTGTAGAAATGTGTATAGTCAACACTGTAACATTGTATGTGTAGAAATGTGTATAGACCACACTGTAACATTGTATGTATAGAAATGTGTATAGTCCACACTGTAACAGTGTATGTGTAGAAATGTGTATAGACCACACTGTAACATTGTATGTGTAGAAATGTGTATAGTCCACACTGTAACATTGTATGTGTAGAAATGTGTATAGACCACACTGTAACATTGTATGTGTAGAAATGTGTATAGTCCACACTGTAACATTGTATGTGTAGAAATGTGTATAGACCACACTGTAACATTGTATGTGTAGAAATGTGTATAGTCCACACTGTAACATTGTATGTGTAGAAATGTGTATAGACCACACTGTAACATTGTATGTGTAGAAATGTGTATAGTCCACACTGTAACATTGTATGTGTAGAAATGTGTATAGACCACACTGTAACATTGTATGTGTAGAAATGTGTATAGTCCACACTGTAACATTGTATGTGTAGAAATGTGTATAGACCACACTGTAACATTGTATGTGTAGAAATGTGTATAGTCCACACTGTAACATTGTATGTGTAGAAATGTGTATAGACCACACTGTAACATTGTATGTGTAGAAATGTGTATAGTCCACACTGTAACATTGTATGTGTAGAAATGTGTATAGACCACACTGTAACATTGTATGTGTAGAAATGTGTATAGTCCACACTGTAACATTGTATGTGTAGAAATGTGTATAGACCACACTGTAACATTGTATGTGTAGAAATGTGTATAGTCCACACTGTAACATTGTATGTGTAGAAATGTGTATAGACCACACTGTAACATTGTATGTGTAGAAATGTGTATAGTCCACACTGTAACATTGTATGTGTAGAAATGTGTATAGACCACACTGTAACATTGTATGTGTAGAAATGTGTATAGTCCACACTGTAACATTGTATGTGTAGAAATGTGTATAGACCACACTGTAACATTGTATGTGTAGAAATGTGTATAGTCCACACTGTAACATTGTATGTGTAGAAATGTGTATAGACCACACTGTAACATTGTATGTGTAGAAATGTGTATAGTCCACACTGTAACATTGTATGTGTAGAAATGTGTATAGACCACACTGTAACATTGTATGTGTAGAAATGTGTATAGTCCACACTGTAACATTGTATGTGTAGAAATGTGTATAGACCACACTGTAACATTGTATGTGTAGAAATGTGTATAGTCCACACTGTAACATTGTATGTGTAGAAATGTGTATAGACCACACTGTAACATTGTATGTGTAGAAATGTGTATAGTCCACACTGTAACATTGTATGTGTAGAAATGTGTATAGACCACACTGTAACATTGTATGTGTAGAAATGTGTATAGTCCACACTGTAACATTGTATGTGTAGAAATGTGTATAGACCACACTGTAACATTGTATGTGTAGAAATGTGTATAGTCCACACTGTAACATTGTATGTGTAGAAATGTGTATAGACCACACTGTAACATTGTATGTGTAGAAATGTGTATAGTCCACACTGTAACATTGTATGTGTAGAAATGTGTATAGACCACACTGTAACATTGTATGTGTAGAAATGTGTATAGTCCACACTGTAACATTGTATGTGTAGAAATGTGTATAGACCACACTGTAACATTGTATGTGTAGAAATGTGTATAGTCCACACTGTAACATTGTATGTGTAGAAATGTGTATAGACCACACTGTAACATTGTATGTGTAGAAATGTGTATAGACCACACTGTGACATTGTATATGTAGAAATGAGTATAGTCCACACTGTAACATTGTATGTGTAGAAATGTGTATAGAACCCACTGTAACATTGTATGTGTAGAAATGTGTATAATCCACACTGTAACATTGTATGTGTAGAAATGTGTATAGTCCACACTGTAACATTGGATGTGTAGAAATGTGTTTAGTCCACACTGTACCATTGTATGTGTAGAAATGTGTATAATCCACACTGTAACATTGTATGTGTAGAAATGAGTATAGACCACACTGTAACATTGTATGTGTAGAAATGTGTATAGACCACACTGTAACATTGGATTTGTAGAAATGAGTATAGACCGCACCGTAACATTGTATGTGTGGAAATGAGTATAGACCACACTGTAACATTGTATGTGTAGAAATGTGTAAAGACCACACCGTAACATTGTATGTGTGGAAATTAGTATAGACCACATTGTAACATTGTATGTGTAGAAATGTGTATAGACCACACCGTAACAGTGTATGTGTAGAAATGTGTGTAGTTCACACTTTAACAGTGTATATGTAGAAATGAGTTTAGACCACACTGTAACATTGTATGTGTGGAAATTAGTATAGTCCACACAGTAACATTGTATGTGTGGAAATTAGTATAGACCACACTGTAACATTGTATGTTTAGAAATGAGTATAGACCACACTGTAACATTGTACGTGTAGAAATGTGTATAGTCCACATTGTAACATTGTATGTGTAGAAATGAGTATAGACCACACTGTAACATTGTATGTGTGGAAATTTGGGATTGGACCACACCGTAACATTGTATGTGTGGAAATGATTATAGACCACTTTGTAAAATTGTATGTGTAGACATGTGTATAGTCCACACTGTGACATTGTATGTGTGGAAATGAGTATAGTCCACACTGTAACATTGTATGTGTAAAAATGTGTATAGTCCACACCGTAACATTGTATGTGTGGAAATTAGTATAGACCACACTGTAACAGTGTATGTGTAGAAATGAGTATAGACCACACTGTGACATTGTATGTGTAGAAATGAGTATAGACTACACTATAACATTGTATGTGTAGAAATGTGTATAGACCACACTGTAACAGTGTATGTGTAGGAATGAGTATAGACCACACTGTAACATTATATATGTAGAAATGTGTATAGACCACACCGTAACATTGTATGTGTGTAAATGTGTATAGTTTACACCGTAACAGTGTATGTGTGGAAATGTGTATAGTCCACACTGTTACATTGTATTTGTAGAAATGTGTATAGACCACACTGTAACATTGTATGTGTGGAAATTAGTATAGACCACACTGTAACATTGTATGTGTAGAAATGAGTATAGACCACACCGTAACATTGTATGTGTAGAAATTAGTATAGACCACACCGTAACATTGTATGTGTGGAAATGTGTATAGTCCACACTGTTACATTGTATTTGTAGAAATGTGTATAGTTCACACTGTAACATTGTATGTGTGGAAATTAGTATAGACCACACTGTAACATTGTATATGTAGAAATGTGTATAGACCACACCGTAACATTGTATGTGTAGAAATTAGTATAGACCACACTGTAACATTGTATGTGTGGAAATGTGTATAGTCCACACTGTTACATTGTATGTGTAGAAATGTGTATAGACGACACTGTAACATTGTATGTATAGAAATGTGTATAGACCACACTGTAACATCGTATGTGTAGAAATGAGTATAGACCACACTATAACATTGTATGTGTAGAAATGAGTATAGACCACACTATAACATTGTATGTGTAGAAATGTGTATATACCACACTGTAACAGTGTATTTGTAGAAATGTGTATAGTTCACACTGTAACATTGTATGTGTGGGAATTAGTATAGACCACACTGTAACATTGTATGAAATGAGTTTAGACCACACTGTAACATTGTATGTGTGGAAATATGTATAGTCCACACTGTAACATTGTATGTGTAGAAATGTGTATAGACCACACCGTAACATTGTTTGTATGGAAATTAGTGTAGATCACACTGTATTAGTATAGTCCACACAGTAACATTGTATGTGTGGAAATTAGTATAGGCCACACTGTAACATTGTATATGTAGAAATGTGTATAGCCCACACCGTAACATTGTATGTGTGGAAATGCGTATAGACCACACTGAAACATTGTATGTGTGGAAATATGTATAGTCCACACTGTAACATTGTATGTGTAGAAATGTGTATAGACGACACTGTAACATTGTATGTATAGAAATGTGTATAGACCACACTGTAACACTGTATGTGTGGAAATGTGTATAGTCCACACTGTAACATTGTACGTGTGGAAATTAGTATAGACCACACTGTAATATTGTATGTGTGGAAATTAGTATAGACCACACTGTAACATAGTACATCTAGAAATGTGTATAGACCACACCGTAACATTGTATGTGTGGAAATGTGTATAATCCACACTGTTTCATTGTATTTGTAGAAATGTGTATAGTTCACACTGTAACATTGTATGTGAGGAAATTAGTATAGACCACACTGTAACATTGTATATGTAGAAATGTGTATAGCCCACACCGTAACATTGTATGTGTAGAAATGAGTATAGGCCACACTGTAACATTGTATGTGTAGAAATGAATATAGACCACACCGTAACATTGTATGTGTAGAAATTAGTATAGAATGTGTGGAAATGTGTATAGTCCACACTGTTACATTGTATGTGTAGAAATGTGTATAGACGACACTGTAACATTGTATGTATAGAAATGTGTATAGACCACACTGTAACATCGTATGTGTAGAAATGAGTATAGACCACACTATAACATTGTATGTGTAGAAATGTGTATATACCACACTGTAACAGTGTATTTGTAGAAATGTGTATAGTTCACACTGTAACATTGTATGTGTGGGAATTAGTATAGACCACACTGTAACATTGTATGAAATGAGTTTAGACCACACTGTAACATTGTATGTGTGGCAATGAGTATAGACCACACTGTAACATTGTATGTGTAGAAATGAATATAGACCACACCGTAACATTGTATGTGTAGAAATGAGTATAGACCACACTATAACATTGTATGTGTAGAAATGAGTATAGGCCACACTGTAACATTGTATGTGTAGAAATTAGTATAGATCACACTGTAAAATTGTATGTGTAGAAATGAGTATAGACCACACTATAACATTGTATGTGTAGAAATGTGTATATACCACACTGTAACAGTGTATTTGTAGAAATGTGTATAGTTCACACTGTAACATTGTATGTGTGGGAATTAGTATAGACCACACTGTAACATTGTATATGGAGAAATGTGTATAGACCACACCGTAACATTGTTTGTATGGAAATTAGTGTAGATCACACTGTATTAGTATAGTCCACACAGTAACATTGTATGTGTGGAAATTAGTATAGGCCACACTGTAACATTGTATATGTAGAAATGTGTATAGCCCACACCGTAACATTGTATGTGTAGAAATGTGTATAGTCCACACTGTTACATTGTATTTGTAGAAATGTGTATAGTTCACACTGTAACATTGTATGTGTGGGAATTAGTATAGACCACACTGTAACATTGTATATGTAGAAATGTGTATAGACCAAACCGTAACATTGTATGTGTAGAAATTAGTATAGAATGTGTGGAAATGTGTATAGTCCACACTGTTACATTGTATGTGTAGAAATGTGTATAGACCACACTGTAACATTGTATGTATAGAAATGTGTATAGACCACACTGTAACATTGTATGTGTGGAAATTAGTATAGGCCACACTGTAACATTGTATATGTAGAAATGTGTATAGACCACCCCGTAACATTGTATGTGTAGAAATTAGTATAGATCACACTGTAAAATTGTATGTGTAGAAATGAGTATAGACCACACTATAACATTGTATGTGTAGAAATGTGTATATACCACACTGTAACAGTGTATTTGTAGAAATGTGTATAGTTCACACTGTAACATTGTATGTGTGGGAATTAGTATAGACCACACTGTAACATTGTATATGGAGAAATGTGTATAGACCACACCGTAACATTGTATGTGTGTAAATGTGTATACTCCACACTGTAACATTGTATGTGTAGAAATGTGTATAGTCCACACTGTTACATTGTATTTGTAGAAATGTGTATAGTTCACACTGTAACATTGTATGTGTGGAAATTAGTATAGGCCACACTGTAACATTGTATATGTAGAAATGTGAATAGACCACACCGTAACATTGTATGTGTAGAAATGAGTATAGACCACACCGTAACATTGTATGGGTAGAAATTAGTATAGACCACACTGTAACATTGTATGTGTAGAAATTAGTATAGATCACACTGTAAAATTGTATGTGTAGAAATGTGTTTAGTCCACACTGTAACATTATATACGTAGAAATGTGTATAGACCACACTGTAACATTGTATGTGTAGAAATGAGTATAGACCACACTGTAACATTATATGTGTAGAAATGTGTATAGTCCACACTGTAACATTGTATGTTTGGAAATGAGTATAGACCACACTGTAACACTGTATGTGCAAATGTGTCTAGTCCTCATTGGATTTTTTTTTATTTTTATTTTTTATTTTTATTTTTATTTCTTTAAAATAATTGTATTTGCATAATGTATCCAGTCTTCGATATTTAAGCATGGAACTGTTTTTGTATGGCATTTATGATATATTTGAATAACCCAGCTTAGCAAGCAAACAACATGAAGCGGGCTCCGCATTTCATGTTTTTTAACTCACAAATTATATTTGTAATTGAAAATTTCCGCCTTATTGTCCAGTTTTTGTTCAATTAGTGGAACATCGTAATGTCGCGTGCTGATTGGCTGAGAATTGTGTCTCATGGTGAATTTCATTTAAATTCTCGTCAAACAGGTTATCTAGTTACAATGCCATGCAAATGTAAATATAACATTTTATGATGTGCAGAATGTGTCTAGTCCACAATGTTACATTTTATGACCTATGGAAATGTAGATACATTAGCCACTGTGGATTAAACATTTGTATTTAATGTTTGGTTACAGGGTCGCCAAGATACAGTATAATACTAGCAGCCTCCTCTTCAGGTGATGTACAATGGGCCAGCTACTCCACAATGGTTGCTATAGCTGTGATGGTGACAACAGGAGTGTTTAGCTGATGTTTATATCGAGCATGACGTCATCTAATCCTAGCTATATATAGATGACAACATGTATAAGATGAAATAAATCTGAATCACGAACCAGATTTTGCTTTAAGATGAGATATGACAGGTCATAACGTCACAGAAATAAAAAAAAAACACTAGAAAGCCAGTTATGATAATAAACCACTTAATTGTTTCTTAGTACAAGAACACTAGTCAAGGCTATCTTAATTATTTTTTATTTGCTACATGTCTTTGAATATTTTCACATTGATAACTCACATTGTTGTTATCATTTAATTTTAGTACCTTGCGTTTGTTATGAATTGTCAATATGGTGTTCTTTTTATGTTTTTGTAAATAAAGTATTAGGAAATGTTAGTATGTCGACATTCACCGACAGATGTCTTAGAAGAACAGCTATATTTCCTCTGATGCCAAATCTACCACGTCCGTACGTGTTGTAGCGACAACTATCACCAGTCAAAATGTCCGTTGAATATCATTAAAAAGCTATTAAAATTTTCTTAACTGCCAATGTGTTGACAGAAATATCATCAGAATTAAAATATTAACTTAGATCAAATCTAAGTCCATGCTAATATCGAAATATACCGGTAATGAGGTAAATTTGAAAATTAAACAAGAGGCCCATGGGAATACACAATCATCTCATGCAGTCATAAAACAATTGTTATTTGTAGTTGTGGTAGACTAAAAGACCCATGGGCCTTAACAGTACCATAATCTTAACAGTTCCTTGGGTCTTAACAGTCACCTAATCGTAACAGTCCCCTAATCTTTTCTTTTTTTTATCATATTTTATTTTTGATTGTTCACATGTTAGTATACAGTGGAGTACATGACAATTATTACATTGTATTTCATATTGTCTCGCATACTAATGAATTCTTTTTCATTTTGTTTCTTTTTCCTGTACATTAACAACTGCTTGTGCTCTTATTTTTAGGTAGTAAATAATGATTAACCTCGATATTAAGAATGAGCAAAATATGAATTTAAATTCAATTAATCAATGTTCAATGCTGTGCTGATAATGGCCCACTCCGCTACTACTTGGTCGGATATGACAGGATACATTGATTTTCAATTAGCTTAGTTGGCATGGTATGGTTGTTTCTGCATTAGTAAATATATTTCTTTATGATGATGATACACATATTCACACTTTCATTTTCAGGAGTGTCATCTATTCCGAATATAAAGGAAATATTTGACCATGGAAAATCAATATTACAACTAGTTACAAATTGTTGTCTTAAAAATGACCATAACGCACGTGTATGAGGACAATCCCAAAATAAATGCGTCAGCGTTTCTCTATTTACCGTACAAATATTACAAATTTCTGTAATGTTCATTTTCATTAGTCTAGAGTTTGTATAGAGTATTCCATGTAGCAATTTAAATTGAAAAGTTTGTAGTGTTGTGTCATCTGTTATATTGAAGCACNATTACAAATTTCTGTTTCTGTAATGTTCATTTTCATTAGTCTAGAGTTTGTATAGAGTATTCCATGTAGCAATTTAAATTGAAAAGTTTGTAGTGTTGTGTCATCTGTTATATTGAAGGGTAGTTTGAAGTACATCTTCCAACTGTCATTTGTTATATCTAATCCCATTTTCCTTTGCCATTTTTGCATAGATGAAATAGGGAGATCTAGATATTGATTGACCAATACTGCATAAAAATCTCTAGTTATCTTTTCTTTCCCTTTTAGTATTTGTATATATTTGTTTTCTGGTACATCAATATTTTTCTTGTATGTTTTAATCACATTTTTCCATGAATTTGGGATAGATGCTAGTAAGCCATAGTACTCAACGAAGTTAATTTGGATATCATATTGAAGTTTAAGTAGATTCACATCAATAAATTCACCCCTGTCATTAACTAAGTCTTTAATGAAGAAAATGTGATTTTCTACCCACCTTTGATACAGTACATATTGTTTGTTTATCTTAATTTTATTGTTAAACCATATTGGTTGTAATAGTATTTCCGCCGGGGTTGTGGGTGGAGTACGCTCTATAGAACCCCATATTTTAAAAATATTACTCCATAAAGGATTGAAGTGATCTGCTATGTTGTTTTGGCCCTCGCTATTCATGTACCAAATGGACTCGCCCCCAAATTTTTGAAGTTAATCAGAAATTAAATTTTGCCAAGGATAATTGTTGTTTGGGTTTAGTATTTTTTGTATCCATGTCATTTTTAGTGCTTGGCAGTATGAATTTACATGAGTGAGTCTAAGGCCTCTATTCTCGTATGAGTTTATTATTACATTCCTTTTAATCTTGTCAATTTTCCCCGACCATAAAAAAATAAAAAATAGTTTTTGGAGGTTGTTAATGAACACATCAGAAGGGTCTGGAAGTACTGTAAAAATATGTGTGAATATTGGGAGTGCTAGTGTCTTGATCACCGTGACTTTCCCTATGTAACTAAGATTTCTAAAAGACCAGTCATTTAATAGTTTTTTAACAGATTCAAATTTTTCTTCAAAGTTTTGTAATGTTACATCCTCCTGGTTCAGATCATATGTGATCCCAAGGAGCTTAAACTTCCCTCTGTGATTCCAAAAAATATTCTTTTCTTGCAAGTATTCCACCCCAAAACCCCGCTTTGCCCCTAGCCAAACTACATGGGTTTTTCCTAAATTTAATTTCAATCCAGAGCATTCAGCAAAATAATCTAAAGTAACAAATGTTTCCTTTAGAGATTGTTCATCATCTTCAAGACAGAGTGTTGAATCATCTGCATATTGACTTAGTAGGTATTCAGAGTGGTCAATATTAAGCCCTTTAATATCAGGGTTAAATTTTAAGGAACTGCTTAGTAATTCCACAGACAAAATGAACAAATATGGGGAAAGAGGGTCCCCTTGTCGAACTCCTCTTTTAATGTCAAAAAATCTTGATCCGTGACCATTATTATAAATACAACTTGTAATATTTTTGTAAAAAGTTTTTATCCACCGTCTAATAATAGGTCCAAATCCTTGAAACGTTAGAGCTTTTTGTATAAAATGCCATTCTAGAGAGTCAAATGCTTTTTCGAAATCTAATAGAATAAGTAGCCCTGGAATATCTTTTTCATTAGTCTTTTCAATAAGATCAAGAATAAGACGTGTACATTCACCTATATATCTACCTTTAATGAACCCTTTTTGAGTATCGCTGATTAAATCTTGTAAAACTGGTTTTATTCTATTTGCAATACTT
>NW_018479693.1:0-1003 GCF_002113885.1 Mizuhopecten yessoensis | reverse complement strand
ATTTTTATTTTTGTAATTAACAGTGTCTAAGTTATAGTTCTGTGGAACATTCCAATCTCCACATATAATGATAGAGTTATTATTTAGTGTTTCAAGTTTTCGTTGGATATTCTCAAAGAAGGACGGACTATCTTCGTTTGGGCCATATATTGCAGCCAAAATTATATTTCGATCAAATAATTTAATCTCAAGTATTAGAAAATTACCACTAGTGTCTTTAATTTCTTTCACGATGTCAAATTGAAATGTGTTTTTGAAGAGGATAGCTATTCCTCTACTACTACTAGAAAAGGAACAGAATTTTGCAGTATATCCCCATTCATTTAACCACTTTTGTTCAACTTTATCTGTGGAATGCGTGTCAATAAGGACAGAGATATCGTAGTTGATTCTACACTTGTCAAAAATGTCGCATCTTTTTATAGTATTTGATGCCAGTCCCCGGGAATTAAAGCAGCCTATTTTTAAACTACCCATGGTTATTAAAGCCAAAAAATAACTAGGTATTATCTTTAGGAACATTATCAGACAGCATTGAACATATAATCAAGTAGTATTGAAACGCAACATTGAACATTTTCTCAAAAGCTTCCCCAAAAATACCCACCCCCTTACCCCCCATACACACCCTACTTTCATTCATTAGGTTCTTTCAGAAAAGTCAGCCCAACCTCCTATAATAAATTTAACAATTAATATATACTTACATTATAAACAAAATCAAAGTTTCTGTTTTCGTGGCCATGTAGCAACAAGTCATGCATTTAGGTGTAGGAGTGCCTACAATGCTACAGTGAATTATCATAGTAATATATGAATATATCATGTTAAAAGGTACAGAAAATAATTAACTAAAATAAATAAATAAATGAATAAGTAAACCAGAGTAATGGTTTTGTTTTTCTAAAATCAAAATAAGGCATGGTAATTTTTTTTCAAACGTTATTTCATTATTATACTTGTTTTTTTAGGTCACCTGAGCTTTAGCTCAAGTGACCTATTG
>NW_018479692.1:0-24329 GCF_002113885.1 Mizuhopecten yessoensis | reverse complement strand
CCTCAAGTACATCAGGGTGAGGGTTGTACCATTGGGACATGTTACCTTGGACATACAGACCTGTCATATCCTCAAGTACATCAGGGTGAAGTTTGTACCATTGGGACATATTACCTTGGCCATACAGACCTGTCTTATCCTCAAATACATCAGGGTTAGGGTTGTACCATTGGGACATATTACATTGGCCATACAGACCTGTCATATCCTGAAGTATATCAAAGTTAGGGTTGTACCATTGGGACATGTAGCCTTACCATGAAATCTTCACTTACCATAATGACAAGAGGAACATACATATCAAGTTTGGTGGCCATCTTGTTCCTCTAATCAATTATGGTGTAAAACATGGAAGTACCCATTGAGAAAGATCTGCCTTGTACTTTGAGAAGTAGTGATTGCAAAATGTCAACATGAAAATCCACTAAGACTGCAGGGCAGCTATATTGTTATTCTGATCAGTCTTAAAATCAAACATGCACAACTAAGGACCAAGGGATCCTATGCTTGTACATATGAAATCTGAGAAAATCTGTTTAGTATTTCTTGAGGAATAGTGATGACAGTAATTGTTAAAGGATGGATAATCGGCAGACGTATATGGACGATGGATAAAACCAAAATAAATGGCACACCATCTCATGATAGTTGACTAAAAACCTACCTAGTCGACCAAACAACTCCACTCCAAGGGCAGCAAAGATAAAGAAGAGAAGGAAGAAAAGCAGACCAAGGTTTCCGACCTGCGGAAGGGCTTGAATGACAGTGTCTAGTAGGGCACGGATACTCTTTGCCATTTTTAGTAGCTTCAGCACTGTAACAAAAAACACAAACATATATAAGCTTTCATAAAAATTACAACAAGAGGCCCAATGGGCCTGCATCGCTCAGCTGGTATTAATCTCACACTTGTAATCTTAAAAGTGGACTAGAATACAGCTACAGGCAGAATATCAGTGTTTGATTCATAAGAACCTATTAAAAGATATAAAAATATGACGCCTGTGACCTGGAATGTTGAACAAGGACATTAGGTTGAAAGTGGGTCAAGGTAATTCATTTGATGAACTTGGTAGCCCTTCATCCCAGCATGCTACAGGCCCAATATCAGTACCCTGTGCCTTTTGATTATTGAGAAGAAGTTGTTTGAAGATTTTTATGACATTTTATCCCTGTGACCTTGAAAGAGGTTAAGGTCATTCATTTGAACAAACTTGGTAGCCCTTCATCCCAGGATGCTACTGGCTAAATATCATCACCCTAGGCCTTTTGGTTATTGAGGAGAAGTTGTTTAAAGTAAAATATTGACGCCGGACGGACGGATGCCGGATGCCACACCCCGGCATAAGCTCACTTAAAAATTGGGGTTAACCTTACATAAAATGTAACAATGTCTGACGTAGCTATGGCCTATGCTTAGTCACAAGATGACAACTTCCTCTCTTCCATCTGCACTACTTGATGCACATGGACTTAAATTTGGTTGAATTTCAAATAGCCTATGTTTGTTTTTTCAGGCCATTTATTTTGCCAATTCATTTTAATAAAGTTAACTATAAATAACTTAACTCCCTCCCACAGACTAATACCCCCTCCCCCATAGGCTAATTAATAACCACTCCCACAATGACTAACTAATACACCCCTCCTCCCATAGGTTAACTAATAACCACTCCCTCAATGGCTAACAAATACCCCTTCCCCATGGGCTAACTAATTACCACTCCCTCAATGGCGAACTAATACCCCGTCCCCATAGGCCAACTAATCATCACTCTCTCAATGGCTAACTTATACTTCCCCCCATAGGTTAACTAATAAACACTCCCTCAATGGCAAACTAATACCCCCTCCCCATAGGCTTACCAATAACCACTCTCTCAATGGCTTACTAATACCCCCTCCCCATAGGCTAACCAATAACCACTCCCTCAGTGGCTAACTAATACCCACTCCCCATGGGCTAGCTAATAATCACTCTCTCAATGGCTAACTAATACCCCCTCCCCATAGGCTAACTAATAACCACTCCCTCAATGGCTAACAAATACCCCTTCCCCATGGGCTAACTAATTACCACTCCCTCAATGGCTAACTAATACCCCCTCCTCATGGGCTAACTAATTACCACTCCCTCAATGGCTAACTTATACCCCCTCCTCTAATAGGTTAACTAATAACCACTCCCTCAATGGCTAACAAATACCCCTTCCCCATGGGCTAACCAATAACCACTCCTTCAATGGCTAACTAATACCCCCTCCTCATGGGCTAACTAATTACCACTCCCTCAATGGCTAACTTATACCCCCTCCCCATAGGCTAACCAATACCCACTCCCTCAATGGCGAACTAATACCCCGTCCCCATAGGCCAACTAATCATCACTCTCTCAATGGCTAACTAATACTTCCCCCCATAGGTTAACTAATAAACACTCCCTCAATGGCAAACTAATACCCCCTCCCCATAGGCTTACCAATAACCACTCTCTCAATGGCTTACTAATACCCCCTCCCCATAGGCTAACCAATAACCACTCCCTCAGTGGCTAACTAATACCCACTCCCCATGGGCTAGCTAATAATCACTCTCTCAATGGCTAACTAATACCCCCTCCCCATAGGCTAACTAATAACCACTCCCTCAATGGCTAACAAATACCCCTTCCCCATGGGCTAACTAATTACCACTCCCTCAATGGCTAACTAATACCCCCTCCTCATGGGCTAACTAATTACCACTCCCTCAATGGCTAACTTATACCCCCTCCTCTAATAGGTTAACTAATAACCACTCCCTCAATGGCTAACAAATACCCCTTCCCCATGGGCTAACCAATAACCACTCCTTCAATGGCTAACTAATACCCCCTCCTCATGGGCTAACTAATTACCACTCCCTCAATGGCTAACTTATACCCCCTCCTCTAATAGGTTAACTAATAACCACTCCCTCAATGGCTAACAAATACCCCTTCCCCATGGGCTAACCAATAACCACTCCTTCAATGGCTAACTAATACCCCCTCCTCATGGGCTAACTAATTACCACTCCCTCAATGGCTAACTTATACCCCCTCCCCATAGGCTAACCAATACCCACTCCCTCAATGGCGAACTAATACCCCGTCCCCATAGGCCAACTAATCATCACTCTCTCAATGGCTAACTAATACTTCCCCCCATAGGTTAACTAATAAACACTCCCTCAAAGGCAAACTAATACCCCCTCCCCATAGGCTTACCAATAACCACTCTCTCAATGGCTTACTAATACCCCCTCCCCATAGGCTAACTAATAACCACTCCCTCAATGGCTAACAAATACCCGCTCCCCACGGGCTAACCAATAACCACTCCCTCAATGTATAACTAATACCCCTTCCCCATGGGCTTACCAATAACCACTCCCTCAATGGCTAACAAATACCCCCTCCTCCCATAGGTTAACTAATAACTTATCTCTTAATGGCTAACTAATACCCCCTTCCCCAATAGGTTAACTAATAACTTATCTCTTAATGGCTAACTAATACTCCCTCCCCATAGGCTAACTAATAACCACTCCCAAAATATCTAACTAATACCCCCTCCCAATGGGCTAACTAATAACCACTCCCTCAATGGCAGACTAATAACCCCTCCCCAATAGGTTACTTATACTTCTTCCTGCTCAAGCTAACTATTATATAAATAACCCTTCTCTCCACAGACCTCAAACAGGCCTTCTAATACCACCTCCTTCTCCATAAACAGGATAATGAATACACCTATCACTTGCAAGGACCCCCCCCCCCCCCTCCTCTATCACAAGTAAGTAAGTAAGTAAGTAGGAGTATCAGATACATGTACTTACCTCTGGCTATGCGGAGAACCCTCATCACACGTATGATAGTGGGATTGATGGGGATAACATTGGTTTTCATTTCCTCCAGAACAATACCAACAATGGAAAGAAGGACGATGAGGATGTCCAGCTGGTTCCACCTGTCAAAAGTGATACACAAATCCTCACTGCTGTATGGTCTTTTGTTGAATAACAATTTGCTTTTCCTGGTTCATTATCAGTATAGTAAAATTTAAGTCATAGAATAATCATTGTTTTGATAATATCAAAACTAAATATGAATACTAATAGCCATTAATGGTATTTAATATTAATTCAATTTTAGTTGCAAAAAGCCCAACAGATATACATCAGAAATATGTAAACTTAACCTCATCTTACCCTAGGACAACTTCCATCAGTAGATCAACCGTACCCAATTATAGGACACAGTTTACCAGTAAGTCAATATCACCCCCATCATAGTAGAAATTTTAAAAGAATGTCAACCTTATCCTGTCATGAAAAAGTATAACAAGTAAGTCAATATCACCCAATTATCCTCCCGATAAGATTATAACTATCAACCACAGGCTAACTAACACCCCCTCCCGATAAGATTATAACTATCAACCACAGGCTAACAAACACCCCCTCCCCTCTAAGATTATAACTATCAATCACAGGCTAACTAACACCCCCTCCCCTATAAGATTATAACTATCAATCACAGGCTAACTAACACCCCCTCCCCATAAGATAAGAACTATCAACCACAGGCTAACTAACACCCCTACCCATAAGATTATAACTATCAATCACAGGCTAACTAACACCCCATCCCCTATAAGGTTATAACTATTAACCACAGGCTAACTAACACCCCCTTCCCCATAAGATTAGAACCATTAGCCACAGGCGAACTAACACCCCATCCCCTATAAGACTATAAGAAATAGCCACAGGCTAACTAACACCCATACCCATAAGAGTATAACTATTAGCGACAGGCTAACTAACACCCCCTCCCCTATAAGATTATAACTATCAACCTCAGGCTAACTAACACCCCCTCCCCTATAAGATTATAACTATCAACCACAGGCTAACTAACACCCCTACCCATAAGATTATAACTATCAACCACAGGCTAACTAACACCCCCTCCCCTATAAGATTATAACTATTAGCCACAGGTGAACTAACACCCCCTCCCCTATAAGATTATAACTATCAACTAAGGCTAACTAACATCCCCTCCCCATCAGATTATAACTATTAGCCACAGGCTAACTAACACCCCTCCCCATAAGATTAGAACTATCAACCACAGGCTTACTAACCCCCCCTCCCCTATAAGATTATAACTATTAGCCACAGGCTAACTAACCCCCCTCCCCATAAGATTAGAACTATCAACCACAGGCTTACTAACCCCCCCTCCCCTATAAGATTATAACTATCAACCACAGGCTAACTAACGCCCCCTCCCCTATAAGATTATAACTATCAACCACAGGCGAACTAACACCCCTACCCATAAGATTATAACTATCAACCACAGGCTAACTAACACCCCCTCCCCTGGGGGATTATAACTATTAGCCACAGGCTTACTAACACCCCCTCCCCATCCGATTATAACTATCAACCACAGGCTAACTAACGCCCCCTCCCCTATAAGATTATAACTATTAGCCACAGGCTTACTAACACCCCCTCCCCATCCGATTATAACTATCAACCACAGGCTAACTAACGCCCCCCCCCCTATAAGATTATAACTATTAGCCACAGGTGAACTAACACCCCCTCCCCTATAAGATTATAACTATTAGCCACAGGCTTACTAACAGCCCCTCCCCCCCATAAGATTATAACTATTAGCCACAGGCTAACTAACACCCCCTCCCCTATAAGATTATAACTATTAGCCACAGGCTTACTAACACCCCCTCCCCATCCGATTATAACTATCAACCACAGGCTAACTAACACCCCCTCCCCATAAGATTAGAACTATTAGCCACATGCTAACTAACACCCCCTCCCCATAAGATTATAACTATTAGCCACAGGTGAACTAACACCCCCTCTCCTATAAGATTATAACTATTAGCCACAGGCTAACTAACACCCCCTCCCCATCAGATTATAACTATCAACACAGGCTAACTTACATCCCCTCCCCATAAGATTATAACTATTAGCCACAGGCTAAATAACACCCCTCCCCATAAGATTAGAACTATCAACCACAGGCTTACTAACACCCCCTCCCCATAAGATTATAACTATTAGTCACAGGTGAACTAACACCCCCTCCCCATAAGATTATAACTATTAGCCACAGGCTAACTGACAGCCCTCCCCTATAAGATTATAATTATCAACCACAGGCTAACTAACACCCCCTCCCCATAAGATTAGAACTATTAGCCACAGGCTAACTAACACCCCCTATCCTATAAGATTATAACTATCAACCACAGGCTAACTAACAACCCCTCCCCATACTATTAGCCACAGGCTAACTAACACCCCCTACCAATAAGATTATAACTATTAGCCACAGGTGAACTAACACCCCCTCCTCATAAGATTATAACTATCAACCACAGGCAAACTAACACCCCATCCCCTATAAGATTATAACTATTTGCCAAAGGCTAACTAACACCCCCTCCCCATAAGATTAGAACTAATTGCCACAGGCTAACTAACACCCCCTCTCCTTTAAGACTATAACTATCAACCACAGGCTAACCAACACCCCCTCCCCATCAGATTATAACTATCAACCACAGGCTAACTAACACCCCCTCCCCATAAGATTAGCACTAATTGCCACAGGCTAACTAACCCCCCCTCCCTGTAAGATTATAACTATCACCCACAGGCTAACTAACCCCCCCTCCCTGTAAGATTATAACTATCACCCACAGGCTAACTAACACCCCCTACCAATAAGATTATAACTATTAGCCACAGGCTAACTAACACCCCCTCCCTATAAGATTATAACTATAAGCTACATGCTATCTACCTTCCCCTCCCTATAAGATTATTACTATTAGCTGCAGGCTAACTAACACCCACTCCCCTTTAAGATTATAACTATAAGCTACATGCTATTTACCTCCCCCTCCCTATAAGTTTATAACTATTAGCTACATGCTAACTAACACCCCCTCCCTATAAGATTATAACTATTAGCTACATGCTAACTAACACCCCTGCCCTATAAGATTATAACTATTAGCCACAGGCTAACTAACACCCCCTCCCTATAAGGTTATAACTATAAGCTACATGCTGTTTACCTCCCCCTCCCTATAAGATTATAACTATAAGCTACATGATATCTACCTTCCCCTCCCTATAAGATTATGACTATTAGCTGCAGGCTAACTAACACCCACTCCCCTTTAAGTTTATAACTATAAGCTACATGCTATCTACCTTCCCCTCCCTATAAGATTATGACTATTAGCTGCAGGCTAACTAACACCCACTCCCCTTTAAGTTTATAACTATAAGCTACATGCTATCTACCTCCCCCTCCCCATAAGACTATAACTATTAGCTACATGCTAACGAACACCCCCTCCCTATAAGATCATAACTATTAGCTACATGCTAACTAACCCCCCCTCCCTATAAGATTATAACTATAAGCTACATGCTATCTACCTCCCCCCTCCCCATAAGATTATAACGATTAGCTACATGCTATCTACCTCCCCCTCCCTATAAGATTATAACTATTAGCTACATGCTATCTACCTCCTCCCTCCCTATAAGATTATAACGATTAGCTACATGCGTTCTACCTCCCCCCTCCCTATAAGATTATAACTATTAGCTACAGGCTATCTACCTCCCCCTCCCTATTAGACTTCAGTAGATTCAGAAGCATCACACCAATACTCCCTGCTCTCACATAATGTGGGTCCAAATAAGGTCAATTGTAAAGAACAATTATAGAAGTTATTGGCAGTTGGTAACAAGTTTGATACAAAAAGTTAATGATCATTATTTCAAGTTTATCACAAGGTATATGTATATTGAAGAAAAAGGAATAAATCTTCAAATAAACAAAAATGAGTACTTAGTTTTGCAAGGTAAGACTGAAAAAACATTCAAGGCTTATCTTAGTCATATTATGCATTCAGTTAAGAGAAATTTTGTTGAATTTCAATTTTGAAATTGGTTCCCTAGTTTAGAAGTTGACCAGACAACAACTTAAAACGACAAAGTACAAAACTAATCATGTAGACAAATCTCACTGAAATCAGTCTAGTAGTTCAGAAAGAGCAGTGCTGAGTATACAAAAGGACAAAGCAAAGAAAAGGAAAAGGAAAGTACCTCTGCCATGTTGTTACAAAAACAAAAAGTTCAAAGTGTGGTGCACAACAACATGATAGACCGATGCAGTACAGACACGTGTTGTCTATGGATTGACAGACAAGCTGATTCCTGTATAGCTTCCCAAACATCAGTTCCAGGGGTATACTGAATACAACATCATCAATCAAGCGTGTTTATACAGAACAAGTACAGGGATAGACACAGTCGAAGCAAACAGGAAGACAATCACAGGATGTGTCAAAGAGCAAACCAAAGGAAGAAAACCAATCAGTTCATATTTATCACATAGCATGCACTTCATCAATCCTTCTCCAAATGAAAATTATCCACGCGAAATATGTAGCTGTAATCAAAGTGATAAAACCGGATAGCCACTATCAGGCCCTTAACATGTACTCAAACAAAAGTATAGCATCAAATGGAAATGTAGGCCCTTAACATGTACGTACTCAAACAAAAGTATAGCATCGAATGGAAATGTAGGCCCTTAACATGTACGTACTCAAACAAAAGTATAGCATCGAATGGAAATGTAGGCCCTTAACATGTACTCAAACAAAAGTAGCATGAAATGGAAATGTAGGCCCTTCACATATACATGTACTCAAACAAAAGTATATAGCATCAAATGGAAATGTAGGCCCTTAACATGTACTCAAACAAAAGTATAGCATCGAATGGAAATGTAGGCCCTTAACATGTCCTCAAACAAAAGTAGCACCAAATGGAAAGGTAGGCCCTTAACATGTACTCAAACAAAAGAAGCATTAAATGGAAATGTATGCCCTTAACATGTACTCAAACAAAAGAAGCATCAAATGGAAATGTAGGCCCGTAACATGTACTCAAACAAAAGTATAGCAGCAAATGGAAATGTAGGCCCTTAAAATGTACTCAAACAAAAGTAGCATTAAATGGAAATGTAGGCCCTTCACATGAACTCAACCAAAAGTAGCATCAAATGGAAAGGTAGGCCCTTAACATGTACTCAAACAAAAGTAGCATCAAATGGAAATATAACTTTCATGACATCTGGCTTTCAGTCAGATTTTAACAGCCTGTTCTGCTATATCTTCAACAAGGCACTGTTCCAATTTGGTAGGAAATTTTCTGAATTGGAGTAACTTGTCATTTACTATAGCAAAGAGTAACATACAAAAGAAATAAAATTATCATCATTTCATTTTTCACAAAACATCTCCACAATGAGGCTTTTATCGAGGACATCTAGTGCACTGCCAGTCATATCAATTGTTATGTTTATGCTACAATGTTACTGGGTGTTAAACAAGAGGCCCAGAGGGCCTGTATCGCTCACCGCAATGTGTTAAAAAAATAATTGGTATGAAGTAAAGATATAGTACTCAATAGTAGGTGCTGTAAGCACATATGAAATTTCAGAAAGATCCATCCAGTACTTGAGATATAGCGAGAACAAACCCACCCCTATGCCCCTTTGGGGGTCATACCCACTGTTATACAAAATTGAGTCCCCTTGGCCCAAGGATGCTCCAGATTAAATAAGGATAAAATCCATTAATCCTGATGGTCGAAGAAGGATTTTAAAGGTTTTACCTCTAATTCCCCTATAGGGCCCCACCAATCTGCCCCCAGGGGGGGTTAGACACACCGTTTATACAAAATTGGTTCCCCTTTACCCAAGGATGACCCAAACCAAATATGGACCACATCTTTTCATTCCTACAGAAGAAGGATTTTAAAGAATAATTTGCTATGTTTCCGCTATTGAGCCTCCTCCCTCAGGCCCCTGGGGGGCCACACCCTGCATTTATACAAAATTGGTTCCCCTTCACCTAAGAATGCTTCAGACTAAATATGGACCAAATCCTTTCATTCCTACAGATTGAGAAGGATTTTAAAGAATTTGTAATGTTTCTCCTATTGGGCATGCCCCTCAGGCCCCTGAGGTGCCAGACCCACAGTTCATACAAAATTGGTTCCCCTTTACCCAAGGATGTTTCAGACCAAAAATGAAACAAATCCTGTCTTTCATATAGAAGAAGAAGGTTTTTGAAGAATTTGCTATGTTTTCCCTATTGGGCCCTGCCACTCAGCCCCCAGGGGGGCAACACCCACCGTTTATACAAAATTGTTCCCCTTCCTCCAAAGATGCTTCTGACCAAATTTGGTCAAAATCTACTGGGCCGTCAGGACAAGTAGCGTTTTAAAGGAAAAGTTGACGGACAGATGGACGGACGACGGACAGACGACAGACGCTGCGCCATGGCATAAGCTCACTTGCCCTTCGGGCAGGTGAGCTAAAAATTATAATGTTCTCTAACTCATAGCTGGGTTTCAAAATGTTCTGTAACTCACTTAAAAAGATCTATAACTGTGTCTATAGAATATAGTCAGGAAAGGTTTCACTTGAGTCTGTTTGATGAAGAGTTGGCAATATGTTCTAAGCTCCGGTGTGTAGTGGATACATAAAGAGCTTTTTCTTGTTAAGGTACAGTTGTGTGACCGCACAACGCACCAAAATTAGTGTGCGCACACCGTGCATACATCGTTCACACACTGTCCGCACCACTGTGCGATTTAACAATCGTTCGCCCCGTTGTGCGCTCCTCTCCGCACAACTGTGCGATTTGGTACAATTTGTAGATCAATATTACGGAATGAAAAAAATACAGAAAGCTTGTATGCAATAATGTACACTGTATATATTACTGTAATTTCTCATCACAATGATTAAGATTCTGTATAATTTTACAATGCGTGTTACACAGCATTACAGTGACCGTTAGACTGTCAAGAATGGGTTTGGCTCCAAGGTAACAGAACAGGTAAATAACGATTTGATGAGCGACCAGAGTTTTACCTGGCCTGTGCCTGACACGACCGTAATGAACACACAACTGGACGTTTGTTATTTGCATTTGATTTGCCTATAGCTCCCCTTCACCTGGGTTTTCACACCCCAGGCCCTACCCAACGTAAGCGCCCTGGGCGGGGTAAAACTACAGTCCAGGTACATGTACAAAGTGACTATGTTTACCTGTATACGGGACGGTGATGTAATTTTACATGTGTCGATTAGGTCGTTTAAACAAGAGGCCCAGAGGGCCTGTATCGCTCACCTGAATATGTTTAAAATAATTGGTATGAGGTAAGGAAATAGCACTCCATGGTAGGTGCTGTAAGTACATATGAAATTTCAGAAAAATCCATCCAGTACTTGAGATATAGCAAGAACTTCAAACAGAGCCCCATCCCTATGCCCCTAGGGGGTGTCACACCCACCAATTATACAAAATTGAGTCCCCTTGACCCAAGGATGCTCCAAACTAAATAAGGATAAAATCCCTTAATCCTGATGGTCAAAAAAGGATTTTAAAGGTTTACCTCTATTTCTCCTATTGGGCACCGCCCTTCTACCCCCTGGAAGACCACACCCACTACTTATACAAAATTGAGTCCCCTTGGCCCAAGGATGCTCAAGACTAAATTTGGATAAAATCCCTTAATCCCTATGGTAGAAGAAGGATTTTAAAGGTTTTACCTCTTTTTCCCCTATTGGGCCCCGCCTCTCTGCCTACAGCGGGGTCAGACAAACCGTTTATACAAAATTGGTTCCCCTTCACCCAAGAATGTTTCAGACCAAATATGGACAAAATCCTGCCATTCCTACAAAAGACAAGAGGCCCAAGGGCCTTAGCGGTCACCTGAGTTATATCATAGGTACTGGTAGCTTTATTTTATTGTTTAGATGTGATGTGGAAATCAGCATGTAAAATAAGTGAAATACAATACTTGTCATGTCATCAATGGATAAGAATTTGAAAATATTGGTAAATGTTCCCTTTGGGGCCCCGCCCTAGCCCCTGGGGATGGGACAGGAATCCTAATTTTACAAAGTAAAACTCTCATTTACCCAAGATGATTCTGACTAAGTTTGAGCAATTTTCTGCTGAAAATGGATAAAATATATACCGAAAAGTGTTATTTCCCTATATAAACTATATTAAACGTTAACCCCTCCCCAAGGGAGAACGGATAGCTCGGGGTCCTGATATTTTCAATTTAAATAAAGCCCCTGATGATCTTTCTTTCCACGTAAAGAAAATCACTGTAGTACCTCTGAGTCTGGAGAAGAAGATTTTTGAAATATTGATTAATTTTCCCTTTGGGGCCCCGCCCTGGCCCCAGGGGTCGGGGTAGGAATCTCAATTTTACAATTTGAAACCATCTACCTCCAAGGATAATTCTCACCAAGTAAAAATAATTTCCTACAGAAAGTTGTCAAAATATACCCAAAAGTGTTATTTCCCTATATAAACTATAGTAAACTTTACCCCCTCCCCAAGGGAGAACGGATAGCTCGGGGGTCCTGAAATTTACAATTTAAGTAAAGCCCCTGATGATCTTTCTTTCCACGTAGAGAAAATCACTGTAGTACCTCTGAGTCTGGAGAAGAAGATTTTTGAAATATTGATTAATTTTCCCTTTGGGGCCCCGCCCTGGCCCCAGGGGTCGGGGTAGGAATCTCAATTTTACAATTTGAAACCATCTACCTCCAAGGATAATTCTCACCAAGTAAAAATAATTTCCTACAGAAAGTTGTCAAAATATACCCAAAAGTGTTATTTCCCTATATAAACTATAGTAAACTTTACCCCCTCCCCAAGGGAGAACGGATAGCTCGGGGGTCCTGAAATTTACAATTTAAGTAAAGCCCCTGATGATCTTTCTTTCCACGTAGAGAAAATCACTGTAGTACCTCTGAGTCTGGAGAAGAAGATTTTTGAAATATTGATTAATTTTCCCTTTGGGGCCCCGCCCTGGCCCCAGGGGTCGGGGTAGGAATCTCAATTTTACAATTTGAAACCATCTACCTCCAAGGATAATTCTCACCAAGTAAAAATAATTTCCTACAGAAAGTTGTCAAAATATACCCAAAAGTGTTATTTCCCTATATAAACTATAGTAAACTTTACCCCCTCCCCAAGGGAGAACGGATAGCTCGGGGGTCCTGAAATTTACAATTTAAGTAAAGCCCCTGATGATCTTTCTTTCCACGTAGAGAAAATCACTGTAGTACCTCTGAGTCTGGAGAAGAAGATTTTTGAAATATTGGATAATTTTCCCTTTGGGGCCCCGCCCTGGCCCCAGGGGTTGGGGTAGGAATCCCAATTTTACAATTTTGAAGCCTCATCTACCAAGGATGATTCTGACCAAGTTTGAAAAAAATCCATCCACTGGTTCTTGAGAAGAAGTTGAAAATGTAAAAGTTTACGCACGACGGACGACAGACGACGGACGACGGACGACGGACGACGACGGACGAAAAGCGATTGGAATAGGTCACTTGAGCAAAGCTCAGGTGACCTAAAAATGGATTTTGAAGATTTACGTCTATTTCCCCTATTGGGCCCCACCCCTTAGGTCCCAAGGGGGCCACACCCACCGTTTATACAAAATTGGTTCCCCCACTACCCATTGATGCTCCACACCAAATATGGACCAAATCCTTTCATTCCTACAGAAGAAGAAGGATTTTAAGGAATAATTTGCTATGTTTCCCCGATTGGGCCCCACGACTCAGGCACCCAAGAATGCTTTTTATCTTTCGCACATTGTGCACACATCGTTTACACGCCGTGCACACATCGTGCGTACACTGCACATCGTGTAACGTTACACGATGTGCGATCCCACAACTGTAGCTATATATAGTTGGACAATAGGTGTTTCTAAATTAGATTTACCAATGTAGTGGTATAATATGTGTAGGTGAGAGGTAGAGATGTAGTGGTATAATATGTGTAGGTGAGATGTAAAGATGTAGTGGTATAATATGTGTAGGTGAGAGGTAGAGATGTAGTGGTATAACATGTGAAGGTGAGAGGTAGAGATGTAGTGGTATAATATGTGTAGGTGAGAGGTAGAGATGTACCAGTATAATATGTGTAGGTGAGAGGTAGAGATGTAGTGGTATAATATGTGTAGGTGAGATGTAAAGATGTAGTGGTATAATATGTGTAGGTGAGATGTATAGATGTAGTGGTATAATATGTGTAGGTGAGAGGTAGAGATGTATTGGTATAATATGTGTAGGTGAGAGGTAGAGATGTAGTGGTATAATATGTGTAGGTGAGAGGTAAAGATGTAGTGGTATAACATGTGTAGGTGAGAGGTAGAGATGTATTGGTATTATATGTGTAGGTGAGAGGTAGAGATGTAGTGGTATAATATGTGTAGGTGAGATGTAAAGATGTAGTGGTATAGTATTTGTAGGTGAGAGGTAGAGATGTTATGGTATAAAATGTGTAGGTGAGAGGTAGAGATGTATTGATATATGAATATCAATACTATGTTGTACCTTAGAAAACCATGTCATACCATACGAAACATGGAAATACGTCGATGTGCTATATACATTTCATTAAGGTTATGTGAAGGTCAAATAATCACAGCATTTTCCAGCTTGGGAGATTGTGACAGGCATCAGAGACAAAAACTAGACAAAACACTGGTTCATTCTCATGAAAATCACAACTGTAAAGATATGACAAGAAACGTCAGTTACAAAATGGAGAAAAAGTGTGGCAATGTGAAGGTAAAAATAGTGAGAGAACTTGTTAAAATAACTGTTTACCTGCTGCTGATCAGGGCAAAGGTAAGTAAAGTTCAAATATCGGTATTAAAAGGTCTTCTAGGACAACATTTCTTTAAAAATATTCCTATCAGCATATAAATGTTTTGCAATCCTCTTTGTTAAGAAAAATTCTTAACAAAGCAATTATTTCTCAGCAAATTTAAGTAAGGTACATTTCTCAGCTATGTATAGCTTTCAGCAAACTGCTTAAGGGGATTGAATGACTGTATAAAAGCAATATATGCTGGTCCTCAGTCATCTGTGAAGTCCTCAGCAATCCACTCTGAAAATCTTTTACTGAAACCTTGGGGTATCAAAAGCTGGTACCGGTGGGGTTCTAGGAAAATCTTATTTTACACCCTAGAGATCTATGTTGTGTAGAACAATAGTTAGTAGAGAGGGATGCTGTAGTTTGGGCCCTGGATATCAGTGTTGTGTAGAACAAAGGTTAGTAGAGACCGATTCTGTAGTTTGGGCCCTGGAGATCAGTGTTATGTAGAACAAAGATTAGTAGAGAGGGGTGCTGTAGTTTGGGCCCTGGATATCTGTATTGTGTAGAACAAAGGTAAGTAGAGAGAGGTGCTGGAGTTTTGGCCCTAGAGCTCAGTGTTGTGTAGAACAAAGGTTAGTAGAGAGAGGGGATGCTGTAGTTTGGGCCCTGGATATCAGTGTTGTGTAGAGCAATAGTTAGTAGAGAGGGATGCTGTAGTTTGGGCCCTGGAAATCAGTGTTGTGTAGAACAATAGTTAGTAGAGAGGCATGCTGTAGTTTTGGCCCTGGATATCAGTGTTGTGTAGAACAAAGGTTAGTAGAGAGAGGTGCTTTAGTTTGGGCCCAGGAGATCTGTATTGTGTAGAACATGGGTTAGAAGAGAGAGGTGCTGTAGCTTGGGCCCTGGAGCTCAGTGTTGTGTAGAACAATAGTTAGTAGAGAGGCATGCTGTAGTTTTGGCCCTGGATATCAGTGTTGTGTGCTGGTCCTCAGTCATCTGTGAAGTCCTCAGCAATCCACTCTGAAAATCTTTTACTGAAACCTTGGGGTATCAAAAGCTGGTACCGGTGGGGTTCTCGGAAAATCTTATTTTACACCCTAGAGATCTATGTTGTGTAGAACAATAGTTAGTAGAGAGGGATGCTTTAGTTTGGGCCCTGGATATCAGTGTTGTGTAGAACAAAGGTTAGTAGCGACAGATTCTGTAGTTTGGGCCCTGGAGATCAGTGTTATGTAGAACAAAGACTAGTAGAGAGGGGTGCTGTAGTTTGGGCCCTGGATATCTGTATTGTGTAGAACAAAGGTAAGTAGAGAGAGGTGCTGTAGTTTTGGCCCTAGAGCTCAGTGTTGTGGAGAACAAAGGTTAGTATAGAGGGGTGCTGTAGTTTGGGCCCTGGAGCTCAGTGTTGTGTATAACAATAGTTAGTAGAGAGGGATGCTGTAGTTTTGGCCCTGGAGATCTGTGTTGTGTAGAACAAAGGTTAGTAGAGAGAGGTGCTGTAGCTTGGGCCCGGGAGCTCAGTGTTGTGTAGAACAATAGCTAGTAGAGAGGGATTCTGTAGTTTGGGCCCTGGAGCTCAGTGTTGTGTATAACAATAGTTAGTAGAGAGGGATTCTGTAGTTTGGGCCCTGGAGCTCAGTGTTGTGTAGAACAAAGGTTAGTAGAGAGAGGTGCTGTAGCTTGGGCCCGGGAGCTCAGTGTTGTGTAGAACAATAGCTAGTAGAGAGGGATTCTGTAGTTTGGGCCCTGGAGCTCAGTGTTGTGTAGAGTAGAACAATAGTTAGTAGAGAGGGATTCTGTAGTTTGGGCCCTGGAGCTCAGTGTTGTGTAGAACAAATGTTAGTAGAGAGGGGTGCTGTAGTTTGGGCCCTGGAGATCTGTGTTGTGTAGAACAAAGGTTAGTAGAGAGAGGTGCTGTAGTTTGGGCCCAGGAGATCTGTGTTGTGTAGAACAAAGGTTAGTAGAGAGAGGTGCTGTAGCTTGGGCCCGGGAGCTCAGTGTTGTGTAGAACAATAGCTAGTAGAGAGGGATTCTGTAGTTTGGGCCCTGGAGCTCAGTGTTGTGTAGAACAATAGTTAGTAGAGAGGGATGCTGTAGTTTTGGCCCTGGATATCAGTGTTGTGTAGAACAAAGGTTAGTAGAGACAGATTCTGTAGTTTGGGCCCTGGAGATCAGTGTTATGTAGAACAAAGGTTAGTAGAGAGAGGTGCTGTAGTTTGAGCCCTGTGGATCAGTGTTGTGTAGAACAAAGGTTAGTCGAGAGAGGTGCTGTAGTTTGGGCCCTGGGTATCTGTATTGTGTAGAACAAAGGTAAGTAGAGAGAGGTGCTGTAGTTTTGGCCCTAGAGCTCAGTGTTGTGTAGAACAAAGGTTAGTAGAGACCGATTCTGTAGTTTGGGCCCTGGAGATCAGTGTTATGTAGAACAAAGGTTAGTAGAGAGGGGGGCTGTAGTTTGGGCCCTGGAGATCAGTGTTATGTAGAACAAAGGTTAGTAGAGAGAGGAGCTGTAGTTTGGGCCCGGGAGCTCAGTGTTGTGTAGAACAAAGGTTAGTATAGAGGGGTGCTGTAGTTTGGGCCCAGGAGCTCAGTGTTGTGTAGAACAAAGGTTAGCAGAGAGAGGTGCTGTAGTTTGGGCCCTGGGTATCTGTATTGTGTAGAACAAAGGTTAGCAGAGAGGGGTGCTGTAGTTTGGGTCCTGGATATCTGTATTGTGTAGAACAAAGGTTAGCAGAGAGAGGTGCTGTAGTTTGGGCCCGGGAGGTCAGTGTTGTGTAGAACAAATGTTAGTAGAGAGGGTGCTGTAGTTTGGGCCCAGGTGTTATGTAGAACAAAGATTAGTAGAGAGGGGTGATGTAGTTTGGGCCCTGGAGATCTGTGTTGTGTCGAACAAAGGTTAGTAGAGAGAGGAGCTGTAGTTTGGGCCCGGGAGCTCAGTGTTGTGTAGAACAAATGTTAGTAGAGAGGGTGCTGTAGTTTGGGCCCAGGAGATCTGTATTGTGTAGAACAAAGGTTAGCAGAGAGAGGTGCTGTAGTTTGGGCCCTGGAGATCTGTGTTGTGTAGAACAAAGGTTAGTAGAGAGGGGTGATGTAGTTTGGGCCCTGGAGATCAGTGTTGTGTAGAACAAAGGTTAGTAGAGAGAGGTGCTTTGTGTAGAACAAAGGTAAGTAGAGAGAGGTGCTGTAGTTTTGGCCCTGGAGCTCACTGTTGTGTAGAACAAAGGTTAGTATAGAGGGGTGCTGTAGTTTGGGCCCTGGATATCTGTATTGTGTAGAACAAAGGTAAGAGGAGGGAGGGGCTGTAGTTTTGGCCCTGGGGCTCACTGTTGTGTAGAACAAAGGTTAGTATAGAGGGGTGCTGTAGTTTGGGCCCTGGAGCTCTGTGTTGTGTAGAACAACGATTAGTAGAGAGGGGTGCTGTAGTTTGGGCTCTGGAGATCAGTGTTGTGTAGAACAATAGTTAGTAGAGAGGGATGCTGTAGTTTGGGCCCTGGAGATTAGTGTTGTGTAGAACAAAGATAGTAGAGAGAGGTGCTGTAGTTTGGGCCCTTGAAATATATGTGTTGTGCAAAACAAAAGTAAGTAAATAGAGGTGCTGTAGTTTGGGCCGTGCATATCTGTATTATGTAGAACAAAGGTTAGTAGAGAGGGGTGCTGTAGTTTGGACCCTTGATATAAGTGTTGTGTAGAACAATGGTTAGTAGAGAGGAGTGCTGTAGTTTAGGCCTTGGGGATCAGTGTTGTGTAGAACAATGGTTAGTAGAGAGAGGTGCTGTAGTTTGGGCCCTGGTGCTCTGTGTTGTGCAGAACAAAGATTAGTAGAGAGAGGTGCTGTAGCTTGGGCCCTGTGGATCAGTGTTGTGTAGAACAAAGGTTAGTAGAGAGGGATGCTGTAGTTTGCGCCCTGGAGATCTGTGTTGTGTAGAATAAAGGTTAGTAGAGAGAGAGGCGGTAGTTTGGGCCCTGGAGATCAGTATTGTGTAGAACAAAGGTTAGTAGAGAGGGGTGCTGTAGTTTGGGCCCTGGAGCTCAGTGTTGTGTAGAACAAAGGTTAGTAGAGAGTGGTGCTGTAGTCGGTGCTGTAGTTTGGGCTATGGATATCTGTATTGTGTAGAACAAAGGTAAGAAGAGAGAGGTGCTGTAGTTTGGGCCCCGGTGCTCAGTGTTGTGCAGAACAAAGATTAGTAAAGAGGAGTGGTGTAGCTAAGGCCCTGGAAATATATGTGTTGTTCCCTTGAAATATATGTGTTGTGCAAAACAAAAGTAAGTAAATAGAGGTGTTGTAGTTTGGGCCCTGCAGATCTGTATTGTGTAGAGCAAAGGTTAGTAGAGAGAGGTGCTGTAGTTTGAGCCCTGTGGATCAGTGTTGTGTAGAACAAAGGTTAGTAGAGAGAGGTGCTGTAGTTTGGGCCCTGGTGCTCAGTGTTGTGCAGAACAAAGATAAGTAAAGAGGATTGTTGTAGTTTGGGCCCTGGAGATCTGTGTTGTGCATAACAAAGATTAGTAAAGAGGAGTGCTGTAGCTTGGGCCCCGGATATCTGTATTGTGTAGAACAAAGGTTAGTAGAGAGGATTGTTGTAGTTTGGGCCCTGGAGCTCAGTGTTGTGTAGAACAAAGGTTAGTAGAGAGGGGTGCTGTAGTTTGGGCCCTGGAGATTAGTGTTGTGTAGAACAAGGAGTAGTAGAGAGAGGAGCTGTAGTTTGGGCCCTTGAAATATATGTGTTGTGCAAAACAAAGTTAAGTAAATAGAGGTGCTGTAGTTTGGGCCGTGCATATCTGTAATATGTAGAACAAAGGTTAGTAGATAGAGGTGCTGTAGTTTGGGCCCTAGAGCTCAGCGTTGTGTAGAACAAAGGTTAGTAGAGAGGGGTGCTGTAGTTGGGCCCCGGACATCTGTATTGTGTAGAACAAAGGTTAGTAGAGAGGATTGTTGTAGTTTGGGCCCTGGAGCTCAGTGTTGGGTAGAACAAAGGTTAGTACAGAGGGGTGCTGTAGTTTGGGCCCTGGAGATCAGTGTTGTGTAGAACAAACGTTAGTAGAGAGGGGTGCTGTAGTTTGGGCCCTTGAAATATATGTGTTGTGCAAAACAAAGTTAAGTAAATAGAGGTGCTGTAGTTTGGGCCGTGCATATCTGTATTATGTAGAACAAAGGTTAGTAGATAGAGGTGCTGTAGTTTGGGCCCTAGAGCTCAGTGTTGTGTAGAACAAAGGTTAGTAGAGAGGGGTGCTGTAGTTTGGGCCCTGGAGATCTGTGTTGTGTAGAACAAAGGTTAGTAGAGAGGAGTGCTGTAGTTTAGGCCTTGGGGATCAGTGTTGTGTAGAACAATGGTTAGTAGAGAAGAACAATGGTTAGTAGAGAGAGGTGCTGTAGTCTGGGCCCTGGATATCTGTGTTGTGTAGAACAAAGGTTAGTAGAGAGGAGTGCTGTAGTTTAGGCCTTGGGGATCAGTGTTGTGTAGAACAATGGTTAGTAGAGAAGAACAATGGTTAGTAGAGAGAGGTGCTGTAGTCGTTTAGGCCTTGGGGATCAGTGTTGTGTAGAACAATGGTTAGTAGAGAAGAACAATGGTTAGTAGAGAGAGGTGCTGTAGTCGTTTAGGCCTTGGGGATCAGTGTTGTGTAGAACAATGGTTAGTAGAGAAGAACAATGGTTACTAGAGAGAGGTGCTGTAGTCTGGGCCCTGGATATCTGTGTTGTGTAGAACAAAGGTTAGTAGAGAGAGGTGCTGTAGTTTAGGCCCTGGTGCTCAGTGTTGTGCAGAACAAAGATTAGTAAAGAGGAGTGGTGTAGCTAAGGCCCTGGAAATATATGTGTTGTGCAAAACAAAGGTTAGTAGAGAAAGGTGCTGTAGTTTGGGCCCTGGAGATCTGTGTTGTGTAGAACAAAGGTTAGTAGAGAGGGGTGCTGTAGTTTGGGACCTGGATATCTGTATTGTGTAGAACAAAGGTTAGTAGAGAGAGGTGCTGTAGTTTGGGCCCTGGAGCTCAGTGTTGTGTAGAACAAAGGTTAGTAGAGAGAGGTGCTGTAGTTTAGGTCCTGGTGCTCAGTGTTGTGCAGAACAAAGATTAGTAAAGAGGAGTGGTGTAGCTAGGGCCCTGGAAATATATGTGTTGTGCAAAACAAAGGTTAGTAGAGAAAGGTGCTGTAGTTTGGGCCCTGAATATCTGTATTGCGTAGAACAAAGGTTAGTAGATAGGTGTGTTGTAGTTTGGGCCCTGGAGTTCTGTATTGTGTAGAACAAAGGTTAGTAGAGAGAGGTGCTGTAGTTTGGGCCCTGGAGATCAGTGTTGTGTAGAACAAAGGTTAGTAGAGAGGGGTGCTGTAGTTTGGGCCCTGGAGTTCTGTATTGTGTAGAACAAAGGTTAGTAGAGAGAGGTGCTGTAGTTTGGTCCCTTGAAATATATGTGTTGTGCAAAACAATAGTAAGTGAATAGAGGTGCGGTAGTTTGGGCCCTGCAGATATGTATTGTTTAGAACAAAGGTTAGTAGAGAGGGGTGCTGTAGTTTGGGCCCTGGGTATCTGTATTGTGTAGAACAAAGGTAAGTATAGAGAGGTGCTGTAGTTTTGGCCCTGGAGCTCACTGTTGTGTAGAACAAAGGTTAGTAGAGATGATTGTTGTAGTTTGGGCCCTGGATATCTGTATTGTGTAGAACAAAGGTTAGTAGAGAGAGGTGCTGTAGGAGAGAGAGGAGCTGTAGTTTGAGCCCTGTGGATCAGTGTTGTGTAGAACAAAGGTTAGTAGAGAGAGGTGCTGTAGTTTAGGTCCTGGTGCTCAGTGTTGTGCAGAACAAAGATTAGTAAAGAGGAGGGGTGTAGCTAGGGCCCTGGAAATATATGTGTTGTGCAAACCAAAGGTTAGTAGAGAAAGGTGCTGTAGTTTGGGCCCTGAATATCTGTATTGCGTAGAACAAAGGTTAGGAGATAGGGGTGTTGTAGTTTGGGCCCTGGAGTTCTGTATTGTGTGGAACAAAGGTTAGTAGAGAGAGGTGCTGTAGTTTGGTCCCTTGAAATATATGTGTTGTGCAAAACAAAAGTAAGTAAATAGAGGTGCGGTAGTTTGGGCCCTGCAGATATGTATTGTGTAGAACATCCCTTAGTAGAGAGGGGTGCTGTAGTTTGGGCCCTTGAAATATATGTGTTGTGCAAAACAAAAGTAAGTAAATAGAGGTGCGGTAGTTTGGGCCCTGCAGATATGTATTGTGTAGAACAAAGGTTAGTAGAGAGAGGTGCTGTAGTTTCGGCCCTGGAGCTCAGTGTTGTGCAGAACAAAGATTAGTAAAGAGGGGTGCTGTAGTTTGGGCCCTTGAAATATATGTGTTGTGCAAAACAATGGTTAGTAGAGAGAGGTGCTGTAGTTTGGGCCCTGGAGCTCAGTGTTGTGCAGAACAAAGATTAGTAAAGAGGAGTGCTGTAGCTTGGGCCCTTGAAATATATGTGTTGTGCAAAACAAAGGTTAGTAGAGAAAGGTGCTGTAGTTTGGGCCCTGGATATCTGTATTGCGTAAAACAAAGGTTAGTAGAGAGGTGTGTTGTAGTTTGGGCCCTGGAGAACTGTATTGTGTAGAACAAAGGCTAGTAGAGAGGGGTGTTGTAGTTGGGCCCTGGATATCTGTATTGTGTAGAACAAAAGTTAGTAGAGAGAGGTGCTGTAGTTTGGGCCCTGGAGCTCAGTGTTGTGTAGAACAAAAGTAAGTAGAAAGAGGTGCTGTAGTTTGGGCCCAGGTGCTCAGTGTTGTGTAGAACAAAGGTTAGTAGAGAGAAAGAGGCTGTAGTTTGGGCCCTAGAACTCAGTGTTGTGTAGAACAAAGGTTAGTAGAAAGAGGTGCTGTAGTTTGGGCCCAGGAGATCGGTATTGTGTACAACAAAGGTTAGTAGAGAAAGGTGCTGTAGCTTGGGTCCTGGAGCTCAGTGTTTTGTAGAACAAATGTTAGTAGAGAGGGGTGCTGTAGTTTGGGCCCTGGGTATCTGTATTGTGTAGAACAAAGGTAAGTATAGAGAGGTGCTGTAGTTTTGGCCCTGGAGCTCACTGTTGTGTAGAACAAAGGTTAGTAGAGATGATTGTTGTAGTTTGGGCCCTGGATATCTGTATTGTGTAGAACAAAGGTTAGTAGAGAGAGGTGCTGTAGTTTGGGCCCTGGAGGTCAGTGTTGTGTAGAACAATGGTTAGTAGAGGGAGGTGCTGTAGTTTGGGCCCAGGAGCTCAGTGTTGTGTAGAACAAAGGTTAGTAGAGAGGGGTGCTGTAGTTTGGGCCCTGGAGCTCAGTGTTGTGTAGAACAAAGGTTAGTAGAGAGGGGCGCTGTAGTTTGGGACCTGGATATCTGTATTGTGTAGAACAAAAGTTAGTAGAGAGAGGAGCTGTAGTTTGGGCCCTGGAGGTCAGTGTTGTGTAGAACAATGGGTAGTAGAGGGAGGTGCTGTAGTTTGGGCCCTGGAGGTCAGTGTTGTGTAGAACAATGGTTTGTAGAGGGAGGTGCTGTAGTTTGGGCCCTGGAGGTCAGTGTTGTGTAGAACAATGGGTAGTAGAGGGAGGTGCTGTAGTTTGGGCCCTGGAGCTCAGTGTTTTGTAGAACAAAAGTGAGTAGAGAGGGGTACTGTAGTTTGGGCCCTGGATAACTGTATTGTTTAGAACAAAGGTTAGTAGAGAGAGGTGCTGTAGTTTGAGCCCTGGAGCTCAGTGTTTTGTAGAACAAAGGTCAGTAGAGAGGGGTGCTGTAGTTTGGGCCCTGGATATCTGTATTGTGTAGAACAAAAGTTAATAGAGAGAGGTGCTGTAGTTTGGACCCTGGAGCTCACTGTTGTGTAGAACAAAGGTTAGTAGAGAGGGGTGCTGTAGTCTGGGCCCTGGAGATCAGTGTTGTGTAGAACAAAGGTAAGTAGAGGGGGGTGCTGTAATCTGGGCCCTGGAGATCAGTGTTGTGTAAAACAAAGGTAATTAGAGAGGAGTGCTGTAGTTTGGGCCCTGGAGCGTAGTGTTGTGTAGAACAAAGGTAAGTAGAGAGGGGTGCTGTAGTCTGGGCCCCGGGGATCAGTGGTGTGTAGAACAAAGGTAGGTAGAGAGGAGTGCTGTAGTTTGGGCCCGGGAGATCAGTGTTGTGTAGAACAAAGGCTAGTAGAGAGAGGTGCTGTAGTTTGGGCCCTGGAGATCAGTGTTGTGTAGAACAAAGGTTGGTAGAGAGGGATGCTGTAGTTTTGGCCCGGGTGATCAGTGTTGTGTATAACAAATGTTTATAGAGAGAGGTGCTGTAGTTTGGGCCCTGGAGATCAGTGTTGTGTAGAGCAAAGGTAAGTAGAAAGGGGTGCTGTAGTTTGGGCTATGGATATCTGTATTGTGTAGAACAAAGGTTAGTAGAGAGAGGTGCTGTAGTTTGGGCCCTGGAGATCAGTGTTGTGTAGAACAAAGGCAAGTAGAGAGGGGAGCTGTAGTCTGGGCCCTGGAGATCAGTGTTGTGTAGAACAAAGGTAGGTAGAGAGAGGTGCTGTAGTTTTGGCCCGGGTGATCAGTGTTGTGTAGAACAAAGGT
>NW_018479691.1:7666-24160 GCF_002113885.1 Mizuhopecten yessoensis | reverse complement strand
GGGGGGGGGGGGGGGGGGGGGGGGGGTGTCAACTTTCAATCCGAGCTGATGAGTTCTGGATAAACATGAATAACAGTTTTGTATTTTGCACCGAAACTTGACGGAACGATAATCTTTCAAGAAACCTTTTTATGTTATATTGACTCATTCAATGATTCAGGTTACCATCGTGTATCCGCTAACCCGACCGACCCTATATTTTTGTGCCTACCCTGAAGTTTTTTTGGCCATTTTCAAGGAAGGACTATTAAAGTCAGGTTTCTATCTCGATACATAGCCTTAGTTAAAACAATTTAAAAATAAATGAGAATTTACTATCGATTATCGGAAATTATTTTGTCAACCGATCATTTTTCCATTACAATCGAGATCATTTCATCACTATTTTCTACTAAATATATATGTTACATGGTAAATAGAATCTTTTATTAAACGCTCGTGGCACCTATTGAACTTGTTAAATAAATATCGCATGTATGGACACTCCTATAAGATCTTCTATTTATCATCTATAGTGCTGTTAGTTTTGTTGAACAATTACAGGAACCGGGCATTATTTTAGCTTATTTTAGACTCGCCGAACATTAACTATCGCCAAACCTGTTATAATTTTTGAACAAAAATCTATCTAGATACTTTTTAAGTGGGTTTGGGCAAAAATAAGGAAGGTTTGAAAAATAATGCGAAAACCCTGAATTTAACAGAATGCAAGCTTTTACAAAATGAGACACATTATATTTTGTATTTTATACAGCAGTTAATGATAAGCTGGTAGTAATCTGTTCTTAGATCATCACATTTCTTTACCAATACTATTGTTTCATTGATTGTCTCTCAGGAGGAAATATTTCAATCCTGACAGAGTTTTATTATCTTTATCATAGTTAGGAGCAAACGGCAATTTTTAACATGTTTGTAAAAAAAAAGCAAATTTATTCTGGAAGCATGCATGGTCTGAATATTAGGAGCAATGTAGTGATATACTATCTGTCTAGATTTTCCTATAGTCCGAGGACTATTGTTGCTAAAACTACTTCTAGTTCCTCCTTCATTTCACTTGTTTATGTACAGGCTGCTAAAGAAACACAAATGCGAAGTGGGGACAAGTTTTTTTGAGGACATTATACTATTTTACAGGTCCGAAGCAGATAGGCAGTACGAGAAATTTTTGAAAATCAACATACCATTTCCTGTCTTCTATAATAAAGCAGTTGTGAAAATAAATAATGTCCTTATCTATTTAGCAATTAATCAAATGAAAGGACTACTTGTAGTCATGGAAGGATCCAGAGATTCACTGGTCCTTGCTGAGATCTACTTGTCTCGTAATAGAGGACTAACGTTGACAAGTGACGACCCCTGTGCAGATAATAAGACAATGCTTGAATTGGATGGACTTGATCCACTTCCTTCACTCAACAATATTTACAACTCTATGATTGTAGACCTATATGTATTTTGGCTAGTTAACAAGATATTTTCTTTGAAAAAAGTGTCTATTTCCAAATTGCCAGGGTCTTGAGATCGATCGAGACACGTATAATCTTCAACTCAACTTTTCATTACTTATTGTTTTTTGTCTAATTCATAAATATATTGGGCTATTGAGGCGTAACAAACCATAATCCATTGTCTTATTAAACGAACAGAGAGAATCCTCTCCCAGGCTCTGTTAGACATGCCGTATAGAAATAACACAATGCAACTTTATTGTTACCGACAAATCGGCATCCATTTTGGACAGCAGCTTGTCATTTGATTGAGTGAGAAATATTACTGATATCTCGGTGTTGCCACGATGTATATATGTACCACGATAATACAGAACACCAGACTATATTGGTCTCTGTTTAGTGCAGATAACGGTACATCTGAACTTCTAATCCAAAATTTATTTAGCCCTGTGATAGGTATTAATAAAATGATGACCTACCAAAGTAGAATTTAATAATTGTAAAGGTTGGCATAAGTTTGCTGATCATCAACTTTTCCTTGGTTTAATTAAGAGAACTAGGGAGATAAAAACATATGGTTATATATCTCAATGTTCTACAATGGATTTATCACTTTGCTTTTCAGAGATATTCATGCGGGAGAAGAGATTCTCTATGATTATGGTGTCAGGCCGTTGCCTTGGACAAAGGTTAGTTTTTATAAATGATTAGCTCACCTGATCATGAGCTGTAGACATTACCTTTCCACGTCGTGCGGTGTCCATTGTTAGACTTTTCACATGTTTTACTTTTTCTCCATATAACCAATTGACGGATTGCAACCAAACTTGGCAGGAAGCTTCTATATATATGGCACAAGAGGATTCAAGTTTGATAATTGGGACCTGATGGGCGAGGCCATGAAGGGGAAATTTAGAAAATCTTCAAAAAAAATTAATATTCTTGTCATATATATATATTTGATATATGCCGCAGACACGAGTTATATCTTGGGACCGAGATTCATTTTTTTTCATGAGTCCCTTGGGGTCCTATATATATGGGGCCACACCTATGGGTCAAACTTTACTAGTGATATACAGTCAAACCTGTCTATAATGACCACTCAAGGGACCAGTCCAAAATGGTTGCTATAAACAGGTGGTCGTTATATGCAGGGTTCTTATTTTTAAACTATAGTGTTCGTTTACAGAGCCCAGCATGTTTTTTTACATATCCTCTTACAATTTAGAATGATAAAATAAAAGCACATACATTTAACATTAAAACAAAAATACAAATATATATGACAGATCTTTTTTTATTAGAAAAGTGGTCATTATAGACTGGTCGCCAAAATCGATGACGAGAGAGTGGTCGTTATAAGACGATGTCGGGACCAAAATGACCGGTTGCTGGTTGCATTGTGGAGGTGGTCGTAATAGACATGTGGTCGCTATGTGCAGGTGGTCGCTATAACAGGTTTGACTGTATAAGGTCAAAATGGTTGCTAAAATTCGGTAAACTTTGAAACTAGAAAATCATGGATCACTAATGACGAAATTTGTGACATATATATTTGTAAGGACGATGTCTACTGATATAATTACCATTCACGGACAAGTCTGACTATGGGGAGTGTTGCCTGTACAGTGTTTTTATTTGTGATTGACTCATACAAGCGAGGTCCCTCCCGTGACTGTGTGGTCCCGAAATAATTTCGCCTTTTCAACAAGCAAATAACTTAATCTACACAGCCGATATCCATAAGATAGCTGTCGGAGGCGGGTAGGAGTTGGAGAAAACTTGGACTACTTAATAAAGATATTATCATTCTAGTTAGGAAATAACCTTTTACTGATTGACCAATCACGAAACGTTTATCACTTTATGCCAATCGGGCAACAGTATTCAATGTCAGTTCTACTTTTTCTCTGAAAATATGAGTAAATTCAGTGTTTGTAAATTATTTAAAGGTACAATGAAACTTAACTTGTCATCATCATTCAATATACATGTATATTGTTCAGCACGCAAAAATTCTTCTCGTCCACTGGACGAGTGACACAGCCAGAACCACTTGTCCAGTCAGATTTTTACTCGTCTGTGATGACTGGACGGGTGACACAGCCAGAACCACTTGTCCAATCAGATGTTTACTCGTCTGTGACGACTGGACGAGTGACACAGCCAGAACCACTTGTCCAGTCAGATGTTTACTCGTCTGTGACGACTGGACGAGTGACACAGCCAGAACCACTTGTCCAGTCAGATGTTTACTCGTCTGTGACGACTGGACGAGTGACACAGCCAGAACCACTTGTCCAGTCAGATGTTTACTCGTCTGTGACGACTGGACGAGTGACACAGCCAGAACCACTTGTCCAGTCAGATGTTTACTCGTCTGTGACGACTGGACGAGTGACACAGCCAGAACCACTTGTCCAGTCAGATGTTTACTCGTCTGTGACGACTGGACGAGTGACACAGCCAGAACCACTTGTCCAGTCAGATGTTTACTCGTCTGTGACGACTGGACGAGTGACACAGCCAGAACCACTTGTCCAGTCAGATGTTTACTCGTCTGTGACGACTGGACGAGTGACACAGCCAGAACCACTTGTCCAGTCAGATGTTTACTCGTCTGTGACGACTGGACGAGTGACACAGCCAGAACCACTTGTCCAGTCAGATGTTTACTCGTCTGTGACGACTGGACGAGTGACACAGCCAGAACCACTTGTCCAGTCAGATGTTTACTCGTCTGTGACGACTGGACGAGTGACACAGCCAGAACCACTTGTCCAGTCAGATGTTTACTCGTCTGTGACGACTGGACGAGTGACACAGCCAGAACCACTTGTCCAGTCAGATGTTTACTCGTCTGTGACGACTGGACGAGTGACACAGCCAGAACCACTTGTCCAGTCAGATGTTTACTCGTCTGTGACGACTGGACGAGTGACACAGCCAGAACCACTTGTCCAGTCAGATGTTTACTCGTCTGTGACGACTGGACGAGTGACACAGCCAGAACCACTTGTCCAGTCAGATGTTTACTCGTCTGTGACGACTGGACGAGTGACACAGCCAGAACCACTTGTCCAGTCAGATGTTTACTCGTCTGTGACGACTGGACGAGTGACACAGCCAGAACCACTTGTCCAGTCAGATGTTTACTCGTCTGTGACGACTGGACGAGTGACACAGCCAGAACCACTTGTCCAGTCAGATGTTTACTCGTCTGTGACGACTGGACGAGTGACACAGCCAGAACCACTTGTCCAGTCAGATGTTTACTCGTCTGTGACGACTGGACGAGTGACACAGCCAGAACCACTTGTCCAGTCAGATGTTTACTCGTCTGTGACGACTGGACGAGTGACACAGCCAGAACCACTTGTCCAGTCAGATGTTTACTCGTCTGTGACGACTGGACGAGTGACACAGCCAGAACCACTTGTCCAGTCAGATGTTTACTCGTCTGTGACGACTGGACGAGTGACACAGCCAGAACCACTTGTCCAGTCAGATGTTTACTCGTCTGTGACGACTGGACGAGTGACACAGCCAGAACCACTTGTCCAGTCAGATGTTTACTCGTCTGTGACGACTGGACGAGTGACACAGCCAGAACCACTTGTCCAGTCCTGTACAGTATTAGTTGTTCACTTAATATTTTTGTTTTTACTGCCTGAACAAATTATAATTTTTGTTAATTATTAAACATTATTTCTGCCGTCTAAAACTATCCAAACTTTTAGACCACAAAACAATTTAATTTTATATATTAGTTATAGGATCACTCGAATGTTTATGAGATACCAATTCTGGTACAAGCATTGAAAGAACACTGAATTGTTGCCGCGGGTCCGACTGCAAATCACTCGCAAAATAAGCAGAAAGCCAAAGAAAAGCTTCATTTTTCAACAGAAAACGACTTTCAACAGTTTGAAAAGTATGTTTTGGTTTTCCACTTGCATGGCATTTTTTCAGTGTCTACTTATAATTGGGTCGAAGGAAAATGCCAATATTTTTACTTGAAAACGTCCCCCCGACTTATAAGTCGGGTCGCCTTACAAGCGAGTTAATACAGTTCTTTTTTTCCCCAATTATAACACTAGTGAGCTTTGACCCCTGGGCATTGCCTCATATGGGAACCCCAGGGGTCCTGGAAACTTTTGATCTAGGCCCCAAGATGTACCGTACCATAGGGCAGGAGAATCCAACTACAGTTTGTTCCCATCTGGAGAAGATGATTTTTGATGATTAATAAAATTTTGACCCATTTTGGGCCCCACCCTTTAGGCACCTGGGGGGTCAAGGTCTCTAGTTTGATCGACATAGCTTCCGCTTTGGCCAACCATACTGACTGAATTATTTGGTTGAAATCAATACATTTATTCAAAAGAAGTAGCCATTTACATGTTTTCCCTATATAACACTGGTAAATTTTACCCCTGGGCATTGCCTCATACTTATACGGGACCTCAGGGGTCAGGCTTAAATGACTTTTAATCTAGGCCCCTAGATGCATTACCCTATTTCATTTAAATAAGACTCAATTCCTTGTAAAATGGTGATAGTGGGAAAAATAATGTCTTTCATAAATGCATATGCATGTTGTTTCCTTTTTTACCTGGGATTTAAAATTTAATACATATTCTATGTATGCATGTTTATAGCTGTGTATCAATGTCCTCATTTGTAAGTGTGTATACATGTATCATCAGTGTTTGACACTAACAGTGGCCCGCTGGCCAGAGTCTACCTAAAAATCTGTCGGTCTACCTGGCAGTGTGACAGTTGAAAAAAATGCGGTGAGCCTTAGAATTTATGTTTGAAACCAGGGAGACTTACTAAAAATCAGGGAGACTTACTAAAAATCAGGGAGACTTAACATGTATGCAGGTCCTCATTTGTCGGTGTGTGTGAATGGTGTTTAAGGCATGTCCTCATTTGTCAGTGTGTGAATCGCATGACGGGTATAAGCGGTCCTCATTTGCTGGTGTTTAAATCATGTCCTCATTTGTCGGTGTGTGAATCGCATGACGGGTATAAGCGGTCCTCATTTGCTTGTGTTTAAATCATGTCCTCATTTGTCGGTGTATGAATCACATGACGGGTATATGCGGTCCTCATTTGCTGGTGTTAAAGTCATGTCCTCATTTGTCGGTTTGTGAATCGCACGACAGGTGGTATACACGGTCCTCATTTGCGTGTGTAAGGTACGTCAGTATGTGAGTAAAAATAAAAAAGAATACTGGGGCATGGCAAAATCGTTATTCTTCATTTAATATCTAGATAAACCTCCAGAGGGAAATGAGCCAGGTGGTCCGGAAGACAGATCTAGTGATTCCTGCTATAATCGTGTTGCCGATCATGTACATGAATACCCTTGTTAGCCATAGTAAAGCGTCACATATTGAGGACTTGTTTTAAGTACAACATCAAACAAGATATCTTACTACTAGGGATGGGACGATACACCTATGCTGTGATCTGATCCGTATCATGGTACCACAGGTATGATCCGATACATATCCTGATATTTATACCAGTCGCAGTCGTCAGCCATGCCTCCGAGTGTTAAACATGCTTCAATTGTTTCGTGCGATCTGATTTGGTCCTTATTTTGGCTACAAGTCAATCACAATCACTTTAACATTGTTACTTCAGGACTCTGAAGTAACAGAAATCAGAAAGTAGGTTTCACTTTCGTTTGTATATGCAAAAACGGTTCTTGTAAACATGGACTCATAAGAAATGTTACAGAAATACTCCTCAACCAACAAAACAAAAAGCTGTGTGGTATCGTTGATTCACCGGTGTATCGTACCAGTCCTTCTTACTGCTACTACTACTATGATTTCGATGATCGTCAGACAGATATATTAACTGAATATTTTAGGCAAGTTTACATTATATATCTATGATCTATTCTCACCCGTTGAATTTCTCCTTACTGATGGTAGTTGCGACTGATGGTAGTCGCGAAGATCCCTTTTGGATCACATCTGTATTTGATATTGGTGTGATTTGAATTGTTGGAAGAACTGACTGAAAAATTAGTTGCTGTTATCATTTTTGTTTGAATTTTCATTTATACAGACATGGTTGAGGACAACTCTGACTCCGATGTAGATGACCATCCAGAATTGGATGAAGACGACAGAAAGCAAGGTATTATCCTCTTCCAAAACATAAATTTCATAGTATTTTATGTGGTCTTCGGTGGATGATTTTGAAAATAAAGTCATGGTTATAATGTCTGTTAATATAAATTATCAGTGACTTGTAAGGAAGTTGGAAGGAGTTGTCATAAGGTCACCTGACCCGAAGGTTTTTCTCCCCATTTCTGTAATAGATACGAACACAAGATTACATATAATCACTGTTATTGATAATAGTCAGTATTTGTTTTGTATTAAGTCAGTGGTGCATACCAAATAGTGTCTTAAATCTGTTGTTGAAAACTAGGATTTGCCGATACCTTTTTAAAAGTGACGACTTCCTAACCAAAATGCATAATAATTTCCTTATATTTCCTTATATGGTGTACCATTGAACATATATATATGTGTGTTGTACCAGACAGCATTTTAATTTACAATCTAAAAAAACCGAATGATAAGTGCCAGGTGTCACGTTTTGAGCATCAAAACATTGAAGTTTTTCTTTAATATTTTTTTTGCCATCTCATATTACACATTTGGACATAGAGAGACGAAAACAATAGATATTTTGGACCCTGAGCGCGATACTGTCTTAAAAAGATAAACAATATACTTCGAGCAATTGGAGTTTGTTTACTAACCCTGTGCTGGTGAAACAGTGAAAGACGCTAATTTTGCTGGGAAAACTAAAATAAGACCAAGCGAAGAAAAATATGTTGGGCCCCTAAATACGCAAAAAAAGTGTACTTGCCCCGGGCAAGTGTGTTACATTTTTGCACGAGCCCTAGTGTGAAAATTGGTTGACCCGGGTGTCGGGCAAGTTGATTTTTATACACCCCTGACTGGGGACTTGGTCCCTGGGCCATAACTTGGAAATGGTTGAGATCCCCACCCTATAAACCTATATATACAGAAGCCGCTAGTGCCACTAGTGAAAATATTTTATCTGGCGGCCACCAGCCCGCCATTTAATTATCAGGCGGCTGCCACTTAATTATAGCACTTTGGAGAAGATTACAAACGGAAAACAGAAAAGGGGAATAACTCCCACTAACATATTCTAAATAAAAAATACATCGCACAACTACCAAAGGTACTAATCATGTTTACCAAGTTTCATATAAATATGTCGAGAAGGTAAGAAGCAGTAACAAATTTGCAGAAAGGGCCATAACTCAAAAAGGGTTGAAATCCGAAATTAAAATGCTGGTGTTCAACTACATAATAAACTGATCATGAAAAGTTTCAATGAAAATTGCCTGTTAAGGAGGAGTTGTCGAGACAAATTAAATGCGGACGTCTGGACAGGGTGATTTTACCCCCAACTTCATTGTGGGGTGGGGGTATAATTAAGTGGCGACCGAATGATAATAAGTGGCGGTCGCCAGAAAATTAAGTGGCGGACGCACATAAAATATTTTCACTAGTGGCACTAGCGGGCTTTGTACATACAAGTTCATGATTAGGAATGGAGTTTTGGGTTTTCAGTAGATAATGATATTATATAAAGATGTAAGTTATTTTCATCATACAAAATCAAATAAAAACAAATATGAAATGAATTTCATGTTGAATTATTTCTTTCTTCAGGAAAATGCAGTGGTCAGCAAGCAAGTGTCCCCAAACAAAGCACAAAGGGAAATACAAATAAAGGTAGGTAAAAGAAAAATGGAGAAAAGACTACTGTTAATCAAATCATAATCAAAATTCAAAGAACAAAAGGGCTATATCTGAACAAAAGTCGAGCATACGTACATGAACTGAGCTCGAAAAGTTACAGCCATATAAGGTATATCACATTGACTGATTTTCATGTCGGTGTCTAAGTATCCCACAACTATGTCCATTGATTTCTTGTATGAACAAAGTTTGCATACTTTTTGTTACATGGGGTGAAACTGCCAGCCTCGGTTGTAGCAGCACTGCAGATGTTTGCAATTTACCACTCACAACCATATTTCTTCAATATTTCAAGAGCCCCACCCTATAACCATATATACCCACACTGGACATCATAAGACAAATACATTCATGCTACCAGATTTGCCCCACAGTCTATCCCCACCTCAGGGATTGGGCCCAATAGGAGAATTGGGTCATAACATGGACACGGTCAAGATCGCAACGTGCAAACCTATAACCATATATATTCCCTCACTAGACATCATTAGACAAATATATTAATGTTACCAGAGTTTGCACCAGGGTCTATCCCAACCCCAGGGGCGGGGTCGAATAGGGGAAATTGGGTCATAACTTGGAAACTATCGAGATCCCAACCGTATATAACCATATATACCCCCATTGAACATCAACAGACCATTGAATATACTCATGCTACCAGATATCCCCACCCCAGGAGCAGGACCCAATAGGGGAAATTAGGTAATAACTTGGAAACGGCAGAGTTTTCTATACTATGACCACCTATACTCACACTAGACTGTACAGGGATTAATCTAGTTTTTCAAATCAACTACCGATTTTTATACGCCCGTCTTATGACGGGACATTTTATGGTATGGTGTTGTCCGTACGTCTGTCAGTAAACTTTTGTTTGTCTGGAGATCTCCTTCAGTTTTTGACTGATCTTCTTGAAACTTGGTAGGCTTGATTATCATGACATGTAGTTGCATGTGCTTTCCTGTTCGCCACTTTGATTTGACAATTTTTGAAATAGTTATTGCCCTTTGTTGTTTTCGGTATTTCAATCTTGTCAGGGGATCTCCTCCCTCAGTTTTTGAGCGACCATTTTTAAAAAGTAGGGGGAAAAAAGGGAGTCAACTCTAAATGAAAAAAGTCTTAATCAGAAATTACATGTACACATGTATGTATATTTCATTATATTTATTATTCATTGTTTTATTTCCATAATATTTGGGATAAATTTCATTGGAAATTTGTGTAAGGTAGCTTGATCCTGTGGTGCTCTGGTTGAGAATGATTACGCTTTATGTATTGACGGGAATATTATGCATCCGTGTGCAGTGCTCTTGTTGAAAATAGGGGAAAATTAAGTTGCAGTGTAAATATTTCCCATATATATTAATATCAACACAAAAGAATGTTATGCAACTTAACAAAAAGACAGTTATAATTGTGAAAAGATATGTTATTCATGACAGATTTGGCTATTTTCTAAATTTTTATAAAAAATTGCGGGTATTTTTAACTAAATAAGGGGAAAATATAGCCATAATTTTGGAGGGTAATTGACCCATATTCAGTCCTAAAATCAGGCTGTATATAGCCTTCAGTGACATCATAGGACGAATATATTCATGCTACCAGATTTTGCCCTGGGGTCTATCCCCACCTCAGGGACAAGACCCAAAAGGGGAAATTGGGCCATAACTTGGAAACGGTCGAGATGCCCAGCCTATAACCACATATATAAACACACTGGACATCATTAGACCAATATAGTCATGCTACCAGATTTTGCTCCGGTGTCTATCCCAAACCCAGGGGCCAGACCCTATAGGGGAATCGGGTCATAACCTTGAAACAGTCAAGATCCCAACCCTATAACCATATACACACTGGACATCATTAGAGGAATATATTCATGCACCAGATTTCGCTCCGGGGTCTATCCCAACCCCAGGGGTATGGTGGAACCAAATAGGAGAATTTGGGATAAATACACTCATGACACCTTGATTGCTCCTTGAATATCCAGGTGAGTGCTACAGGCCCTCTGGGCCTCTTGTTTACTCAAGCAGTCTCGCCCGATCCAGTTTCCTCACTTTTTTTATTTTGCGATCAATCATGGCAGCCTTATTTCCCCCGCTGAGTAAGTGGGCTTTGTGCTCCGAACATCGACGTGCTAGACTCCATCATCAGAAACAATGGGTCTGATTCTCAAGGCTTGAGAGTAGGGGATGCTTCTGATTGATCCTTCAATCAAAGATGAATGCCCATTTGATCTACCCATGGTTAAATTAAAAAAACTTTAGATGAATTGGTTCCAAGAGTCACTGTGATGTATCGTTAATGTCAATTGAGTAGTTAACTATTATCCTAAATTCTGTTAACATTTAGTTTAATGCTTAAATTCTAAAGAATTTAACATTTTGCTGTGATGGTACTGTCGTCCATCGTGGATACTAAATGACTCATTGATAAAGTTACAGTCAAGTAACACTTGTAGTACCGGTAATTCAAATGCTTCTTGTGTTTCGTTCATTTTGAGAATCTTCTTGAGTCATACAAAGTAAATCCAAATTGTTTTTAAAAGACATTGCTTACACATTGATTATACAGGTTCAAAAAGTTGGTCCAAGGAAGAACAGGAGGCTGTGTTCCGTCACCTTGGGCAGCAAATTCTTACAGGAAAACTACCAGGAAAACATCAGTGCGAGGAGGTCAAAAGGAAGGAGGTCATCCTTCACCACAGGTCATGGGAATAAATCAAGCATTTTATCATCAACAGAATAACAAGCAAGAACAGAAAGAATAATCCTGTATTGTTACCATACTCGTCTTCTAAAGAAAACTAAGACAAATTGAATGGAACACTACTCAATTGGTAAGTGGATAGTTCCACGACTTAACATTTGTAGCAGGGTCTTTTTCAGATAAATGGCAAGAATAACTCCCGTCACACAACAAATTTAAAGTCATTAATTTTACAATATTTGTACTTAAAATGAATAGCTATGTATCCCCTGTGATATTGTATGGTTTTATGATGATAGTTTATCAATCGATTAAGGTTCTAAGTATTAAAATACAGCACCCAAAAGTGACGGCAGTTATAGTGACATTTCATCTCCCATAGTTTGGCTTAGTCCTTTCTATAATTTATGAAAGTAAACTTTCATCCAGAGTATTTTTATATATTCCTCGTATGAAAATAAAAACAAGTCTGCCAAGAGAGGGGCACAGTTTGTCCATTATAAATAATAAAAACTTATTACGCTATACTATATTGTACATTATCTTCTATAGTTGAGCATAAAAAAAGACCTCATAAATACTGTTTTGAGATACAATATTCTAAATTGTTTCTTCTGTCATAGCGGATGTGTCTCATTGACTTGTATGAACATATAATGCCATTTTGTAGATGAGACTTTCCGAGTTGTCCGATAGTTCACATGGTAAGGCGTCTGGCTAGGGGTCTGGAGATTGCGGGATTGACTCGTAAAAGTTAAATCTTTAAAAAAAAATTAAATTCAAATGAAATATTTCTGTGTTAATATCCAACACCGATGTGGACACCTTGGCCAGCTGGTATAAAGTGACATGGTTCGCTGTTGTTTTCTGCTTAATGAGGCGGCACTAGCGGTCCTCAGAATAGAGAAGTAATGTGAGGGAACATCTCAAAAATATATATTTTGTTGTCAATGTCCTATGGTTTTTAAAAGCTCTATTAGCTTTAAATTAATAACAGGAGCCTGGTATTTTTAAGGCTCTTCCATAATTGATATATCGGAGGGGTGGGATTCACTTGGTATGTTAAAATATGAGTGCTGGGATTAAATCCCAACTTCCTCGGCATGCATTTTATAAAATAATCAAGAAACATCTTTTCTCATGCTTACTACATAGCAAATTTCAAGGTCACCGGACTAAGGATTAAGGTAATTTTTTAATTTAAAATTACAAAAATCAAGGTACTGAAGTACTGAAAGTACTGAAAGTATTAGGATCTTAGCAAAATCTATGACACTTGGAATTATGCAAAAACTGTAACACTTATGAAATGTAGCCAATGGCCCAACATTCTTTGTGGCAACATTTCTAGGTCATCAGTCTTGTGCAAGGTCAACGTAATAGCCACTTTTGAAATTTTACGTATTATTAAAATGTTATGTTACATACCAATATCTCAAAAACCATGAAACTTGGAAGTATACATGTCCATTATGAAATGTAGCCAGTGGCCTAAAGTTCTTTGTGTCAAAGTTTCAAGGTCATCAGACTAAAGGTCAGTGTCATAGCCACTTTTGAAATTTCACTTTCACGAAAATGTTATGTGGCATTCTTATGTCTCAAAAACTATGACAACCCAAGATTTTTTGTGCCAAAATTTCAAGGTCAAGTTCATAGCCACTTTTGAAATTTCACATTTCGAAAATTTGTTAAGTCACTGATGAAATGTAGCCAATAGTTTACAGTATTTGTATCAAAATTACAATCAGACAGGTGTCTCAGTGGGTCTATTATATCAGACCGGTGTCTCTATATAGGTTAGCTGTGAATACGTAGCTCACGGCGTAGTACTGCCTGTAAGCTACGGTTACTGCTTCAAAAATACTTGCGAAGGTTAGGGCTATTTATAGATGTTCCAACGAAAAGTCGTTGGGACTTTATAACTCCACTTTGCGACCAAATTTTAGGGTTTTACCTAAAATGTCTATATTTTTGTATGTTTTGCCCAATTTCATACAATTGCCCCTAAAATATCTTAAAGCAACATGCTTTTTTCTACAATCTGTACATAACAGCTTCATTGTCAAGCTTCTATTGACGCCTCTATTAATGTTTTTGAGGCAATTGATCAATCCCCACTGGTTTGCTATTTAGCTGATCCTTAACCGATTTGATTCAACTTTGTAGTGTACATATCCAACGACTTCATTTATGTATGACAGACGATTTCATCTCAATTTTTAGATAAAATACCAGTACATTTGTATCAAAAACATATTATCACAAATACAGAACGTATTTGGTATAGCAACTAATGATGAAATGTATGTTGCCTCTCAAAAGAAACTTGTAATTTGGGAATTACATTCAGAAAGTACATTGTGTAGTTATATTTGTTTTACTTTGCCATAAATAAAACATGCTTGTACGTACGTTTCAGTACAATAAATACTATTGAAATGGACTAATAATCTTCATTGTTTATCAGAAACGTAGAATCTGTTTCTTCGATTTTTATGATGGTACTGGTTAAACTTATATATTCTTGGGAACATTCAAAGCTTTTCTGAAACAGCTCTTTTGACATGCAGTTATTATGTCCATTTAAAAGACTAACCAGATAAACGATACAGGACCAAAGGATTACAGTTGTGTTTTATATACATTGTATTTGATATCGATTTCTATCAAATAAAATATGAAATGCTACCCTTTCAGAAAAGGCACGACATGTAGCGAAAGCATAAACATTCAACTATCAGTACATCCTATACGGACATGAGCTGGAACATGTTGACTCGGTGAAGTACCTTGGTTTTACAATAACGGAAACCCGTAGGTGGAGTGACCATATAGGAAATGTCTGTGGCAAGGCGAATCGTACCATCGGATTCCTAAAACGAAATATCAACATCAGTTCCACCAGCGTCAAGACCAAGGCATATGCAACAATTGTTCGACCTCTAGTTGAGTATGCGAGCTCAGTGTGGGACCCGTATTACCAAAAGGACAAAGACAGGCTGGAAATGTTCCAACGGCGGGCTGCTTTTTATGTCACCATGGCCAACACATACAGACGGACTGCAGAAGTCTCCAACATGTTGAAACATCTGGAATGGACGTCGTTGGAGGATAGGAGTGAACAGGCAAGACAGTGTAGGTTCTACAAAATTCATCATGGTCTAGTTTACATGAATTCGGACATTTTAACACCCCCTAAAAGACTGACCAGGAACATGCACCAGTTCACTTATCAAGTACCATCATGTACAAACGACTACCGGAAGTTTTCATTCTTTCCGATAACAATCTGTGATTGGAACGCCCTCTCAGCTAATCTTCCGTTCTCAAGTGACCGAGATCATTAAATCTTGTCACTCTGAGAAGCATTAGACACCTATATTTTATCAAGTTTTTAACCTGGTTTTAATCGTTGCGCACACCACACCAGTCAAAAGAATCAACGTGATGATTGTTGACAATAACCGGCAGAAGCAGAAGCAGAAACTAATTCCAATCATTCCATGAAGCTCTTTGAATCATAAGCAGATTCAAAGTTGTGCTGTTGCTAACATAGAGTGGAACCTGTCTATACCAACACCAGAATATTTGTCCGGATTAGACAGGTTGCATAATACATTAAGGACCCATTCAAAGAAAATAATAGAAAATACCACATATCAACACGAGGACGATTTCAAAAATTTACAAAAAAGATAGCAACATAGAGGAAACAATAATTAGAGGCGAAACCAGGTGTTCCAGGAGAATGAGCGTTTCCTGCTTCACATGTGACACCTGTCAAGTCCATGTAGACGGTCAATGTCCTGCGTCATTTTCCGCATCATATGCATGAACACCCTGGCATGTCGGTTGTCAATGATGACTACACGGAAAACTAAATCGATCACAGCCTTATTGGCAATGTACTTGCCGACCAGATCATTATACCTACCATATAACTTCTTAAAAGTATCTATAAACCTGGAATACTCTCCTTCGGTTAAAGAAGTCCTGAAAGCAAGAGCAAGGTCTGGAATATCGTGTTTAACTGCGATATATAAACACCATAGGCAAGAGAAGTGGGTAATGTTACTGTTGAGGAAAGTTCATGATGGCAAAGTCGAAATCAACACGTTTGTCAAATAGTTTGGTAGACAACTGACCGTTGCCATCATGCTGTAAGTATAGGTCCAGGTATGTATGCGGCTGAGGTAGACGAAGCTGCAGTGTCCTTGATTTTGAGTTCTGTTGGATATATGGGATGAAGGTTATCGGAGAAAACGCTTGTTCTGAGACACGACACATCATATGATTTATCATATGATTACCGCGTTATGTGTGAAATAACAGCCATTACATAAATAGAGGATCTCACATGAGTTTCCATTTATATGACATTTATGAAACAAGTTTATAATGTTTTGATTTTGCGAGGCTCTGCCGAGCAAAATCAAAACATTATAAACGATTGTCATAAATTTCATATGAAATGGAAACAAATG
>NW_018479691.1:2596-7042 GCF_002113885.1 Mizuhopecten yessoensis | reverse complement strand
AAGGGCTATCCACTACTCAATAACCCTTTCGGCTTTACGGGCTATTGTTACGTTCTTTGGCCCCAAGTATTATATTACTTACTATTCAAAAAGTATACATTTGTAGTATACAATCAGGCTGTTTAAACGACTCACGGCGAAGAAACCCTTGAGACTCACGGCTCTTGGGCTGGTCTGTACAGCTGTCGGACCTGGCAGTCTGGTTGTATCTAAGTGGAGTTGGGGTTCATCGGACCGAGTGTGGCACATGGGTTTTCCCTTGAGACTCACGGCTCTTGGGTGACTCACCTCTCGAGACTCACGGCTCGAATACACTACAGTTTTACATACTCGGTCTATAATCCCCATGCATACTCCTAGTAATTCAGCCACTGGGACATGAAAGCAACAGTATATAGATATTGCATAATATCATATAATATCATGTCATTCCCAGTGAGCTGAATTACCGTTAGCTTAAATTATGCCAGCCCCCATTTAAGGCCAAATGTTAAATATTTGTATGTGTTGATATATTACAATGTTATATAATGATAATCATATTTTCTTGGATTGACAGAGGGAGTGTTACAGTTGTACTGTATAGGATGACAGAGCAGTGAGTGTGATGAATGTATACATGACCTAATATCGTTTTGACATGTTTAAATTCAAGTATATGTATAAACTTAAACCACGCCTTTGTTGTTTGTGTATAAATATGCATATGATACTAGTTAGACTAACCGTTCTGTAATTTCCTGCATAACACTTGTCCCCTTTCTTGAAAATGGCAGTGATCCTCCCCTGTTTCCATACTGCCGGTACATGGCCTGTACTTAATGATTGGTTGAATAATATCGTAAGTGGTTTAGTTTTCTTCAGTATTTTTGGATGAATGCTATCTGGACCTTGAGATTTGTTGGTGTTTAAACATTTTATGAGTTTAGAAAGTTCTTCCTCGTTGACCTCCTTGTTCAGAATTGTTCCTTTGTAAATACCCTGCTGAAGAAGTTGGCCAATACGTTAGCCTTTTCACCATCATTTTTGGCAGTGTGTACCACTTTGTCGTTTTCCTTTACGTGTAATTCGGATATTCCTGTCCTGGTTTTTGTTTTAGAATTAGCATATTTCCAAAATTTCTTGGGGTTGGTTTTTACATCTTGAGCGATATTTTGTTCCAGTTGTTTTTTCGCTTTTCTAAGTTCTTGTTTCCATGAATCTCTCTCAGCATCAGTGTTTTTTCTAAACCGCTTCCACTGTCTTGACATCTAATGATTGTTTGTGTTTTTTCTTTCTTTGACTGATTTTTGGGATATGTCTGTCTACCGCCAATGATAATTTACTGATGAATGTATTATAGTTTTCGTCCATGTTTTCATTCTGTAGACAGGAATCCGAGTCTATGTTTAGCTCCTCCCTCATCTTTTGATAGTCCCCGCGGTTATTATTAATTTTCATGGTTGCACTGTTCGGTTTGTTATATTTTCATAAAAATTGAAAGGCGATACATCCATGGTCACTTTTACCAAGGGGACTCTGGACATCTAATTTACCAACCATATTTTCCTCGTTTGTAAATATTAGGTGCAGTAGGCTGGGTTCTTGGTTATTTCTTATCCTCGTTGGAACTTGCACATGCTGAAATAGATACGTGTCCCTGATGGTTTCAATAAATTTTATTTCAGTCTTGTTTTTATACTCTGTTGTGTAGTTCTCCCAGTTGATATACTTGAAGTCCCCAATTATGAGTTTATGTGAATATTTGGCGTTACCCACTTCCAGTAAAAGATTATTTAACTCATCATTATTTTCCTTTGTGCTGTTTGGGCTCCTATAAATACATCCAATTAATATTGTATTTCCTTCGGCCAAGTCAAAGCTGACAAAAACATGTTCCTTGAAAGCAACTGACATACACATTTCCGTTGCTTTTAGATCTGACTTGATGTACAGTGCTGTTCCTCGGATACCATTTCCTCCACAAAGGTTATTTATAAAAAGATCGTATCCTTCTATCGATAATTCCAGGATTGTTGGGGCGTATCTACTGTTCTTCGGCAATACCTCATTATACCGATTATGACCATTATATTGTCAGTATTAATTCTCTTCCAATTTATTTGCTAATGTATCCGAGTTTGTGAAAAAGCAGCCCAAATTATTCGTGTGTTAACCTGAAATTGGTCTGGAATTGACATTTCCATCAGCTATTCCTGTTGTGTTTGTTACTTTTCTTTCTGTTTTGCCAGTCGCACGATCTTCCTGTTCCACGGTAGGCCCCGTACTAGGACAATGTATTCCCCTTCAGTATTGCCTCATCTCTTAATATATTTTCTTGTTCCCGTGCCTTTTTGGTAAGATCGTTGTTTATTCTAATGGCGGCGTATTTCTCCTCGTGTTTCAAGTTCCTTATATTTTTAAAGAAGGCTTTCTTGTCATCAACAGATACAAACGATACTAACAGCGGTCTAGCCTTAGGTGGTGTAGCATTATCGTTGGTTTTCTCATATTTACCAAGTCGAATGACTTTCTGTACCTTGCCCTCATATGGAAACTTGCACGTTGCAAGCATGCTCTTAATTGTGACAATGTCTGCTTCCTTCCTGGCCGAACCGTCGTCAATCGTTTGCTCTTTAAACCCAAAAACATTAATGTTAGTTTCCCTCCTCTTCCTCTCATTTATCTCGGCGAGGTGGTGTATCTATCATAAAGAATTGTATGATAAAATTGCTAAATTTGAACTTTGATTTAATATATCATTACTACAAACTTTCATTTAATCTATACCATCGTGTGACATACATATAATTAATATCCTGGAACTATTTGTGTAAATTGTTTAAGTTCTATTTATGAAGCTTTTCCTTTAAAGTCGACATGTGTCATTGTTGTCAGATTAACTCATGCATTTACTTTGTCCATCTTATACCATATATCTTTCAACTTAATTAAATTACGTAACAGGATTATTGGTCATACCAGATCGGACACTGCATTCAGTCTCAGACAAAGGACAGCTAAATTGGCTTACCTGGTCGGGTACGGCCGGGGTCTGAAAGGCCGGTTGCTATGAATGACAGATGTCACTCAAACTAATTACTTAATTGCTATTGTGTAAATGTACTTAGGACATGATTATGATTTGTTACTTCAGTTAGGAGCTACGCATCGGACTGTACGGGTGTGTTTTTGAATACTCCAGAAATCACCCACCGACCTAGAGAAAGTTATTCTAATACATTTATATTTGGACCATATACCACATCTCCAGAACTTTTACTTTTCAAATTGTATAACAACACCCCGCAAAAGTGTTATTATATATCCGTGGTAGGCTTGGACTGTTGTGCCTGTTCCGGGCATTTCACTGTCCCTTTCGTCAATTCTCTTTCACAATACTCCTGACCTGGGATTCGGTGCACAAAGTTTCAATCCGGCGTTCCAGAGATTTAATTTTTTCTTCGTTAACTTCCATGATCTCCGCACATTTCTGTTCGACCTGGAGTACAGCGTGAAGGTTTTTCTCAACTGTAACTCTACATGGCGAGCAGAACCACATTGAGTCTGTGGATTCTTCGAGCACGGTGTATTCGTTTACGTTCTTGTCCAAACACTGGTTACAATAGTGATCCCGGCATTTCCGGCACGCCAAAGCTTTTCCGTTGTGGTCAGGGATTTTCTTGCACATCTTGCATGGGACCCCATCCTATGTTAGAGAGAATTTTTATCCCCTACCTGTCGCATCAGGGAACAATCGCGTCCGTTGCCAACCGATGACGTCACAGTAGTTGAACGTTAGATGCCTTTATTTTCCTATTTTTGTCAAAATAGAGGGTCATATGATAAACAGAATCTTACATTCGTTTTTATTAGATATGACATTTATAAAACTCGTTGAGAATGTTTTAATTTTGCTCGACAGAGCCTCGCAAAATCAAAACATTCTGATCTTGTTTCATAAATGTCATATCTAATAGAAACTCATGTGCGATTCTCTATATCTGAATGTAAAATTAAAAGAACAGGTGATGTATTAATTGCCTTGTTTGATATTATCAATAAAATCGGCCTCGTATCAAAACAAAACAAAGCCAGTAGGGATGCAGTTGTTAGGGAGGAAATTAAATTCGGAATATGCACCATTGACTGTTAATGCTCTTACTATGTTTGCTTTCGCGAAATACCTCATCACATTTCATCATGCCAAGATCATATACAAACGCCCTGCGCCCGTTTCTCGCCTACCCACACAACACTATCGGCATTAATCACCGAAATGGCAGATGCATGCACACTGACGAAAGAGAACATCTGAAACTTACAAATGAGGACAATGATACATACACACTGACAAATGAGGACATTGATACATACACACTTACAAATGAGGACAATGATACATACACACTTACAAATGAGGACAATGATACATACACACTTACAAATGAGGACAATGATACATAC
>NW_018479691.1:0-2034 GCF_002113885.1 Mizuhopecten yessoensis | reverse complement strand
TGATACATACACACTTACAAATGAGGACAATGATACATACACACTTACAAATGAGGACAATGATACATACACACTTACAAATGAGGACACTGATACATACACACTTACAAATGAGGACAATGCCACATACACGGGTTGTTAATAAAGTTCGTGGGAAAATGTCATATTTGCAATGTATTCAACTTGAAGGTTCAGCCGATACAAGAAAACTTCAAGTGTAAAAAATGGTTTCAATAAATGCAACATTCAGACAAATTCTGACGTCACGTCACAAACAATCATTCACGCGAAAGCATAGCTGTAATCACATTCCTTCTGAAAGAGCTCCGTCCGCGTTTACTGTACATACAATTGGAAACTAACTGCTGAACGGTTAACAGTGTCATCATCCTTCAATATTCTGAAAATGGCATGAGCCCTTCTTTCCATTTTTCCATTGATACCCATTTTCGGTGCAATATCACGTCTGTGTAGTCTGCCGTCCGTCACTTTTCTTTCGAAATGGTCTGCTTTAGTCTTATAATATTGACCCCCACTGTCTATATCGTCGTGAATATTTGTTTTTCCTGCTTCAAATTTCTTTTACCACTTGTGAACAAACGGCTTTTTAAAGTGATTTCCGGAGTTCCTGAATATATTTTTTCCCTACCGGAACGCGAAAAAATATTTGTTTACGCATTGTTCATTACGACATCAAACGCCAAAATTTGCACGGCATTTTGCCAGCACGGAAGCCTACCGTGTTGTCGCTGTCACAAAATACTGCGACCGTGAAATACAGCGGCCTGAGAGCAGACTGTTAAGCATGGACTGCACGTATGAATATATCGATGTTAAATTGCAGAAACAAAGCATTAAAAGCATAATTATGGAACCTCTGTTATAAAAATGTATTTATTCATGGTTGCAGTATTTTCTGTGACGCCGCCATCAGAATGAGCTGAACTTTGGGATGTGAACTGGTGCGTCATGGCGGCAATCGTGTTTTCCGATGAACTTTTTGAGCCCTCGTACGCACAAATGAGGACTTCTGATAAAAATACACTTACAAATGAGGACATTGATACATACAAAGACCTATATTGGCAAAACAAAGTACATGGCTAGGCCTATTGATGATGCACTCCTGATATATTTGGTTTCGATTAAATTGAATAGGCTGAAATTGGATCTTGAAGTGGTAGTTATGTAATTCGTGTTCGGAGTCTTCATTCACCCTGTCTTTATTTTGATTAATGAAATGTTTAAGAAAATTGTCCTCAGTTGCATGTGTGTATGCAAGTTTGGTCCTTATTTGTCGTGTGTGAGTAGATGTCCTCTTTTGTCAGCTTCCGGTGATTGTGTGTGACGGTGGTCTTCATTTCCCTGTTTCCGGTGTCTTCATTTGTAAGGTATTTTTTCATATCGTAATTTCCAGTAAAGATGTACAGCACTAGATGAAGATCGGCCTTCTGTGTTATCTAATCTCATTTTCAGTGCATTTTGACTGTAATTACACTATTTATAGGTTGGTCCTCATTTGCATGGTTCAGGGCTGGTGTCCTCATTTGACGGGCCTTACAAGTAGGTGTGTGTGTGTATGTGTGTGTATCATATTGTATGTTGTCTCTGTATTGTTTTGTATATATGTTATGACTGATAAGTCAACCGACTTAAAGTAATAAAGAACTTGAACTTGAACTTGAATATGTTAAACAAAATATTACATGGATGTATGTATATGTATATATAAATAACATGTCTTTTAAATGCCAACATAAGTATAGGAAAAATGAAGGAAACAAAATAATATCTGTAACAATTTTACTCATTACCAGATAAACTTGTTTCGTGCTGCCTCAGACAGTCATTCATCATGTGTTCCAGGCCAATTGTCACCCTTGCACTTTAGGAATACTGAGCAATGTAACATATTTTACCTTCAGAAAGGCACAAAAAATTAGGATCAACTTTGTCCATCAAATTTAATGTTGTGTATGACATTAACAGAATGAAATGCTTCATACCGCCTCAGACAATTAATCCACAATTTCA
>NW_018479690.1:22556-23767 GCF_002113885.1 Mizuhopecten yessoensis | reverse complement strand
TGTTAATAGCGAAGTTATGTTGATGTCAGTATTGATAGCGAAGTTATGTTGACGTCAGTATTGATAGCGAAGTTATGTTGATGTCGGTCTTGCCGTCGGTCGTCTTAGCAAAGTTCCATTGATGTCAGTTGCAGTAGCTGAGTTCTTACACATAGTAACATAGTTCTGTATTTATTATGTCAGACGCTATGACATAATTTTGTTGTTTTGTAAGAACATGATGCCAATGACATGTTTGCTCTTTTTGTAGACCTGGACCGACACGCGCCTTACCTGGTTCTTTGACACCGTTGACTACATCGAGGTGAACCAGTCCAGCGTCTGGACACCGGATGTGACGTTTCTTGACACGTGAGTAGCTGAGATTTGACATAGTTTCGTGTACAAGTAGAAGAACTCCCTTTTGAATACACTTTACTCCCTGGAGCCTGTGTCTTCGTCCATTACTTAGCTAGGGACCAGGCTATTATTTTGATCGTAACATCATATTGTTACAAAAAATACAAAAAATGAACTTGGTTGGGTGTACGAAATGTAAATATTTGTAGAATATCTTCGGCAAAATGTAAATTTGAAATGCTATGTTCACTATTTGCTTTCTTTCGTAAAATTACTTGAGGATTAAAACGATTATTTCAGCATTTAAGGTGATTGAATGTAGTTAGATACTGAAGAGTATTCCCCGCGGTCTGTATATATGCTATAGTAATAATGATCAAAAACCCATTTTTTCTGTAGGCCTATAGAAGCAAAGCATCGCAAACAATACAGATGGCCTCGATCGGGTGTGGTTCAATATCACATGTTTAACCTTAGTATGTACACTAACAACACGACAAACAGTCTCAAACTTCACCACGACACGAATCCTAATCCAGTCTGTTCAGAAACACACCCCGTTATAGGTATTCTCATGTATAACCAATATATGAAGTTTGATCAGAGTACGTGCTATAATGTGAAATATTTACATTTGCATGGCATTGTCACTATATAGCCTCTTTGAAAGCTGTGTCGTTGATGGGACTTTAATTACCATGCCGCACGAGACATAATTACCATGCCGCACGAGACACAATTCTTAGCGTATTAATTACAACACTGACCGGAACTACAATATCCAATGTAAATAAACATGACGGCTGCTGAAATATCGCTGGGCATTGTGAGATTTGATAATGTCATTGTAAATTTATGTGCAAAATAAAAAA
>NW_018479690.1:17261-19594 GCF_002113885.1 Mizuhopecten yessoensis | reverse complement strand
ACCCTGGACAGGTGTATCCGTACCCTGGACAGGTGTATCCGCACCCTGGACAGGTGTATCCGTACCCTGGACAGGTGTATCCGTACCCTGGACAGGTGTATCCGCACTTTTACCGGTGTGAGATTAATAGAATCTTTCACCCCCTTGGGGGTGAGACAGGGTAATCTCAACCCTCGGGGTAAGACTCTCAAGTTGTCAAACACGAGGCTTGCCGACTGTTTGACAGCTTAAGAATCTTTCCCCGAGGGTTGAGATTACACTGTCTCACTCCCAAGGGGTGAATGATTATTTTTCTCTTACCCTATTTTCCCTCTTATGTATTTTATATAGACGTTAAATCAATGTAATACAATGTTGATGTGTCGCGGCTGAATTGTCGACGTGACTTCATTGTATTGTTGCCGTGACGTCATGGTATTATTGCTATGACGTCATACAATTGTTGAGAACGTGCAAAGAACACGTGTAGCTTGTCTCAACCCTAGGGTGAGATAAGAAAATCTCACACCGGTAAAATGGTGGATATCCCTGTCCCTGGTAAGAGAATAATAGAATCGTTCACCCCCTTGGGGTTGAGACAGGGTATTCTCAACCCGAGGGGTAAGATTCTTAAGTTGTCAAACACGAGGCTTACCGAGTGTTTGGCAATTTAAGAATCTTTCCCCAAGGGTTGAGATTCCCCTATCTCACCCACAAGGGGGTGAATGATTCTTTTTCTCTTACCCTGTTCACCCAATGTGTATCATATACACAATGTAATGATAACGTTACATGCTAAATTCAGGTTTGACATGACGTTGATGGATTGTTGACGTGACGTCATTGTATTGTTGAAGTGACGCCATGCCATTGTTATGAATAGGGGAATCCCCCCGTCTCAACCCTAGGGTGAGACAAGGAAATCTCACACCGGTAAAAGTGCGGATACACCTGTCCAGGGTAAGAGAATCCATTAATCTCCGCCACGACATCCCCGCGATGGCTTATTAACTGAAGAAAAAACATATCTATTTGTAGTGTAGGCATGAAGTAATAATAAACAAATACCCGGATTTAAAATGAAAACAGTAAAACACGGCGTTTGTAATTATGTTAATTATTTATTAAGTAATCACCATTCAACCAGATAATAGAATAGACAGAAATCCGTATTTTCTGCTGTGAATTCTAACCATATTCCAATCTCATTATTTGTTAGTAGGAAGTAATGTATTCAGTGATATATCGTCCAGGTTTTTTTTACCGGAAGTGACGTCCTGATATTTCGCCTAGTTATTTGTTTACAGTTATTCCCCTCCACTATTTGTTTACAAAACAAATGACTTACTGATCTCGACCGGTTTTATTAGCTTACCTGGTCCGAAGGACCGTAGCGTCCGTCGTCCGTCTGTCCGTCAACTTTTCCTTTAAAACGCTACTTGTCATGAACGACTGAGCAGATTTTGACCAAATTTGGTCAGAAGCATCCTTGGGGGAGGGGGAACAAATTTTGTATAAATGGTGGGTCTGGCCCCCCTGGGGCTGAGGGGCGGGGCCCAATAGGGTAAATATAGCAAATTCTTTAAAATCCTTCTTCTTCTGTAGGAATGAAAGGATTTGTTCCATATTTGGTCTGAAGCATCCTTGGGAAAAGGGGAACGAATTTTGTATAAACCGTGGGTCTGGCCCCCCTTTGGGCTGAGGGGCGGGGCCCAATAGGGTAAATATAGCAAATTCTTTAAAATCCTTCTTCTTCTGTAGGAATGAAAGGATTTGTTCCATATTTGGTCTGAGGCATCCTTGGGTGAAGGGGAACCAATTTTGTATAAACCATGGGTGTGGGTCCCAGGTGCCTGAGAGGCGGGGCCCAGTAGGGGAATCATAGCAGATTATTCTTTAAAATCCTTCTTCTGTAGGAATTGGCCCATATTTGGTGTGGACCATCCTTGGTAAAGGGGAACCAATTTTGTATAAACGGTGGGTGTGTCCCCTCTGGGACCTGAGGGGCGGGGCCCAATAGGGGAATTATAAGTAAAACCTTTATAATCCCACTTCTACCATAGGGATTAAGGGATATTTTCCTAATTTAGTCTGGAACATCCTTAGGCAAAAGGGACTCAATTTCGTATAAACAGCGAGTGTGGCCCCCTGTGGGCAGAAGGGAGGTGCCCAATAGGGGAAACATAGCAAATTCTTCAAAATCCTTCTTCATCTGTAGGAATGACAGGATTTTGTCCAAATTTGGTATGAAGCAGCCTTGGGTGAAGGGGAAACAATTTTGTATAAGCAGTGGGTGTGGTCTCCCAGGGGGGAAAAGGGCGGGGCTCAATTGGAGAAATAGAGGTAAAACCTTT
>NW_018479690.1:13831-17019 GCF_002113885.1 Mizuhopecten yessoensis | reverse complement strand
ACCCCCACCCCCACCCCCACCCCTAGGTTGCATAGGGGTGGGGCTCTGTTTGAAGTTTGTTCTCTATATCTCAAGTACTGTATGGATCTTTCTGAAATTTCATATGTACTAACAGCACCTACTTCATACCAATTATTTTAAACATATTCAGGTGAGCGATACAGGCCCTCTGGGCCTCTTGTTATGAACATAATGTGACGTATTGTTATCCCGCCAAGCTATTTTTTACAGGAAGTGACGTACTGATATATCGCCCGGTTTAAATGTTTACAGGAAGTGACGTACTGATATATCGCCCGGTTCATACCTGGCATTTTTGCGGATATATGTTATAATGCTGTCACTTTTTATTTGAAGGATGTCCAGGAGCGACGTACTTATCAACCCGCGGTACCTGGTCGTGCTGCGGAATGGCCGTATTGTATGGTACAGACGAATTCGGACCCGCATCCTCTGCGAGGTCAACCAGACTGCATCTACACAGGAGTGTAACCTCCGGATGGGGTCAAAACAATTTCCCGAAACGGAACTTGTATTTAAGGAAGGTACATGCAACATGGGATCCAAATTGGAAAACGTCAATTGGGAAATCAGCTCTTTGAACAATACTATGGATATCTCCACAGTACCCCTTCCAACAAAGCTTGCGTTCCGCACAGGGAAAATGTCTATGGCTCAATGTAGCCTTTCCATAGAAGTGAAGAATACCAATCAGCGGACCTCCGTTGCCTCCGAATTACAAGGAGAGGACCCAGACGATCCCACCGACGCCGCAAGTCGCGCCAGTATTGAACTGCTAGTTTTAGTCTGCTCTTTGATAGGCCTGTATATTAGTGTGTGAGATATATAACAACATTTCCAGTTTCTAGCTGCCGGGAAATTCGCCGCTGTTAAATAAAAGTGAATTGATCATGGCTGTAAATAAAGGCACATAACTTACTATTGTGAACAATATTTCCAGTATGAAGAGCGAAATTAACAACTGGCGAATTTTACCGGTGAAGGGCGAATTTTTCATTGGGCGAGGGTTTCCTGGTGTATTTTATATTGATATTCAGTTTTCCCTGATTTTTTTCGCGGATATGGGCTATGGCGATCTAAATCAGACAAGTCAGGACCACAGGGTAGATTTCAATGATTTCTAGTCCCTAGCAGTATACACTGTGGTGATAATTTAAGAGGAGGTAAAAAAGCTATTCATTCAATGTCATATTTTGTAAATGAAATTGGTCAAATGTTTGACAAAGTCTTTTTCACCGGATTTTTTTTAAATCAGAGATAGCCGCATGCTGACTGTTGACTTATGTCTCGCCACATATGTTATGTCACGTGACATAGGTTATGTCACATACCACATAGGTTATGTCACGTGACATAGGTTATTTCACACGCCCCAAAGGTAATGTCACGTGATATATGTTATGTCACGTGACATAGGTTATGTCACACGCCCCATAGGTTATGTCAGGTGATATAGGTTATGTCACACGCCACATAGGTTATGTCTCACCACATATGTTATGTCACGTGACATAGGTTATGTCTCGCCACATAAGTTATGTCTCGCCACATAGGTTATGTCAGGTGATATCGGTTATGTCACACGCCTCATAGGTTATGTCACGTGACATATGTTATGTCACGTGACATAGGTTATGTCTCGCCACATAAGTTATGTCTCGTCACATAGGTTATGTCACACGCCTCATAGGTTATGTCACGTGACATAGGTTATGTCTGTTTGTCCTTATGGTGGGATTTATATTAACGGGGCCTCGCTTTATCCCGGCACTGTTTGTCCTAATGGTGGGATTTATATTGACGGAGCCTCGCTATAATATTTTCCCGGCACTGTTTGCCCTAATGCATGGATTTATATTGACGGGGCCTCGCTCTATCTCGGCACTATTTGTCCTAATGGTGGGATTTATATTGACGGGGCCTCGCTATAATATTTTCCCGGCACTGTTTGCCCTAGTGCATGGATTTATATTGACGGGGCCTCGCTCTATCTCGGCACTATTTGTCCTAATGGTGGGATTTATATTGACGGGGCCTCGCTATATCCCGGCATGTTTGTATTAATGGTGGGATTTATATTGACGGGGCCCCGCTATATCCCGGCACTGTTTGTCCTAGTGGTGGGATTTATATTGACGGGGCCTCGCGATATCCCGGCACTGTTTGTCCTAATGGGGGGATTTATATTGACGGGGCCTCGCTATATCCCGGCTCTGTTTGTCCTAATGGTGGGATTTATATTGACGGGGCCCCGCTATATCCCGGCATGTTTGTCTTAATGGTGGGATTTATATTGACGGTGCCTCGCTATATCCCGGCACTGTTTGCCCTAGTGGACGGATTTATATTGACGGGGCCTTGCTATATCCCGGCACTGTTTGTCATAATGAAGGGATTTATATTGACGGGGCCTCGCTATATGCCGGCACTGTTTGTCCTAGTGGACGGATATATATTGACGGGGCCTCGCTCTATCTTGGCACTGTTTGTCCTAATAGTGGGATTATTATTGACGGGGCCTCGCTATATCCCGGCACTGTTTGCCCTAGTGGACGGATTTATATTGACGGGGCCTTGCTATATCCCGGCACTATTTGTCCTAATGGTGGGATTTATAATGACGGGGCCTCGCTATATCCCGGCACTGTTTGTCCTAATGGTGGGATTTATATTGACGGGGCCTCCCTATATCCCGGCACTGTTTGTCCTAATGGTGGGATTTATATTGACGGGGCATCGCTATATCCCGGCACTGTTTGTCATAATGAAGGGATTTGTATTGACGGGGCCTCGCTATATCCCGGCACTATTTGTCCTAGTGGATGGATTATTAGTGAGGGGCCTCGCTATATCCCGGTACTATTTGTCCTAATGGTGGGATTAATATTGACGGGGCCTCCCTATATCCCGACACTGTTTGTTCTAGTGGACGGATTAATATTGACGGGGCCTCCCTATATCCCGGCATGTTTGTCTTAATGGTGGGATTTATATTGACGGGGCCTCGCTATATCCCGGCACTGTTTGTCCTAATGGTGGGATTTATATTGACGGGGCCTCGCTATATCCCGGCACTGTTTGTCCTAATGGTGGGATTTATATTGACGGGGCCTCGCTATATCCCGGCACTGTTTGTCCTAATGGTGGGATTTATATTGACGGGGCCT
>NW_018479690.1:0-10123 GCF_002113885.1 Mizuhopecten yessoensis | reverse complement strand
TAATGGTGGGATCTATATTGACGGTGCCTCCCTATATCCCGGCACTGTTTGTTCTAATGGTGGGATCTATATTGACGGTGCCTCCCTATATCCCGGCACTGTTTGTTCTAATGGTGGGATCTATATTGACGGGGCCTCCCTATATCCCGGCACTGTTTGTTCTAATGGTGGGATCTATATTGACGGGGCCTCGCTATATCCCGGCACTGTTTGTTACGTTGTAGTGTTAGTATGTTTACCAGAAAATATTTTTTGTTGTTGTCTTCATGTTGTACAAATTAGATAAATGCAGCTAAAAAGTTGTTTCTGAGAAGTTGATATATCTTAAAAGCATAAAAGAAGGACATTGCTTTACAAAAAAAGGTATTTTCTGATCTGCATTTTAAGAGATCATCTGCGATTTGTTCTGATGATGTACATATTTGTGAAATATATTCGAACCTTGTTATGTTTAACATGAATTCGGCGCTTTCTTTTGATAAATTTTGGAAGATAACTTGGCAAAGCATGTCATTGATGGTTTCGTAAAAGTACATTTCGCCATGTTTGAACTATTTTATGTTTTATTATACCTCACTTTTACAACAGCGTGTCTGATTGGATGATATTGATAATATGACGGGGCAATACAACATCACGTCTTTTTTACGCGGTCGAGTCTCTCCGATCATATTTTCTTATTCGGAATATCTCTAGAAAAAAGCGGCAAGTGCCACCACATTAGAGTTCCGAATGACTAAAGCTGACGACAACAATGACGCGTCAACCCGATCATCTTTACTATTGAATTGTTTTTTTCTTTATGTATCGCCCTTAATGTGGGTTGGAAACACGATTCTTCGTTTCTCCGAGGTTAATCATGTTTCATGACGGCGAAACATGATTAATTTCGGAAAAAAACTAAATAATGTGTTTCCCCACCAGAAGGGCAATTACTGTATAATATCCAATGGTACAGCAATCATTTCTCGCTGTGTGTGGAACAGATGTAAACGCTTAAATGACGATGTTGAGTAAGAATCGAAATGTAAATGAGATCGAGGTCACACAATATTTGGTGCCACAAATTTTGTTGTGTTTTTAATCTTCTCCTATCCATATAGGCCTGATGTGTTATCTTCTCTTAAACGTTTAAATTATGTTGACGACTTACAATCAAAACGTAAACATGACTGTGATCGAGGTCTACTAGCCTTTTATAACGCCAACTCGAAAGAAACTACGAAGCGTATATATCGAACAATTCTAATTACGAAGACATGGATTCTGTTTGATGGATTGGATAATGACAAATCTGTGACCTAATTTACATATTTGTATTCTCTCGCTGGTGATGCGAAGTAAAACAGTGTGTAAATAGTATCAGAACAAAAAATGTTTATGGTTGATTTTAATCCAAAAAATTGAATATAAAGTTATAGGTTCGTCGTCCCGTGTCATACCGATAATTTGTTTACTTCCGGTTCCAGTTCTCTCTTTATCTTGTTCATGGCTTTCTTTGTATAATAGATATGCACAGATATGCTCATATGTATATATTTACAATTGCGTTAATTATTTACACATTTCATATATGTCCATACGAAACTTATATGCAAATATTGAAATACACTGATGTGTTACGACAAGTGTTCGTTTATTTTAATGTATTGAAAAATATATATGATATATGTTGAATCTTTAAACTGTTTTAAAGTTGAATAACAAATCCGAAGTTAACACCTCGAGAAGCTTAAATAAACATGATAACTTCACGAATCTGCTATCCCGATAACCCCTTACGGTCACTTCACGAATCTGCTATCCCGATAACCTCTTACGGTTACTTCAGCTGACGTCAGTAACAGTAAAATAATGGCTAGCTTGAACCTCTTTCTCGAGTCATCGGATTTTATTATATATGCTAAGATGGCAATTATAGTCACTGTTCATTAGAATCATGTTATGGCGGCCATTTGTTTTAATGTGTTAATACGTACATGTAACTGTTCTCTTCTAGGATTTTTACTGAATTACGATATCACGACTGTCGCTTTCAATGACACAAGTTTATTACCCACGTCAGAATGGTTTAAGAGTTATTCATTTTTGGATTTCAATCTACTGAAAATACTGACAAATATTTGTGATGATAATGTATACCAGTTTGGTTATTTTATTTCGGGAAAATGATTTTATTGAAAATAACGTTTTGAACTTCATTTCATCAGTGGTTTAATCTGGCTATTCTCTTTAATCGTCCACACCCCGCTACTATATCCAGCGACAGCCCGGACAATCAAATAGGTAACAAAACAACCAGTATGTTATTACCGAATCACAGTGAAATTGAATGTCATACTGAATCACAGTGAACTTGTATGTCATACTGAATCACAGTGAACTTGTATGTCATACTGAATCAGAGTGAACTTGTATGTCATACTGAATCACAGTGAACTTGTTTGTCATACTGAATCACAATGAACTTGTATGTTGTACTGAATCACAATGAACTTGTATGTCATACTGAATCACAGTGAACTTGTTTGTTATACTGAATCACAGTGAACTTGTATGTCATACTGAATCACAGTGAACTTGTATGTCATACTGAATCACAATGAACTGGTATGTTGTACTGAATCACAGTGAACTTGTTTGTCATACTGAATCACAGTGAACTTGTATGTCATACTAAATCACAGTGAACTTGTATGTCATATTGAATCACAGTGAACTTGTATGTCATACTGAATCACAGTGAACTTGTATGTCATACTGAATCACAGTGAACTTGTATGCCATACCGAATCACAGTGAACTTGAATGTTGTACTGAATAACAATGAACTTGTTTGTCATACAGAATCACAGTGAACTTGTATGTCATACTGAATCACAGTGAACTTGTATGTCATACTGAATCAGAGTGAACTTGTATGTCATACTGAATCACAGTGAACTTGTTTGTCATACTGAATCACAATGAACTTGTATGTTGTACTGAATCACAATGAACTTGTATGTCATACTGAATCACAGTGAACTTGTTTGTTATACTGAATCACAGTGAACTTGTATGTCATACTGAATCACAGTGAACTTATATGTCTTACTGAATCACAATGAACGTGTCTGTCATACTGAATCACAATGAACTTGTATGTTATACTGAATCACAATGAACGGGTATGCCATACTGAATCACAGTGAACTTGTATCCAGTTCAGTGATCTGAAACTTAGATCAACTGCTGTACATGTGATACCGGAAATGTCGGTGATATCTCTAATGCTCAACCTAGCAGTGGTGTGACTGTAGGAACACCCGTCTGCTTAGTTTCTAAATAATTCCGAATATTTTGAATAAATAATTTCTCAAACATGTTCCTTTTGTTTTTATTTTATTTTGAAGGTATGTTTATTCTGGTTGTAAATGTTCATAAGGATTGAAAGGTAAGCCGATACATTAGGAAACTAATACCTAACCCTAACTCTAAACTTAGTGGTATGATGAGATTCAAATCAAAATTTGTAAGTTCTTTTAAATAATTATATTAAGTGGCTCTGGGTCACTTATTGAAAGTATTAAGTGGCTCTATGTCACTTACTGAAAGTATTAAGTGGCTCTATGTCACTTACTGAAAGAATTAAGTGGCTCTATGTCAATTACTGAAAGTAGTAAGTGGCTCTAGGTCACTTACAGAAAGTATTAAGTGATTCTATTGAGCGTATTAAGTGACTCTATGTCACTTACTGAAAGTATTAAGTGGCTCTAGGTCATTTACTGAAAGTATTAAGTGGCTCTATGTCAATTACTGAAAGTATTAAGTGGCTCTAGGTCACTTACTGAAAGTATTAAGTGGCTCTATGTCACTTACTGGAAGTATTAAGTGACTCTAGGTCACTTACTGAAAGTATTAAGTGGCTCTAGGTCACTTACTGAAAGTATTAAGTGGCTCTACGTCACTTATTAAAAGTATTAAGTGGCTCTATGTCACTTACTGAAAGTATTAAGCCTCTAGGTCACTTACTGAAAGTATTAAGTGGCTCTAGGTCACTTACTGAGCGTATTAAGTGGCTCAAGGTCACTTACTGAAAGTATTAAGTGGCTCTAGGTCACTTACTGAAAGTATTAAGTGACTCTATGTCACTTACTGAAAGTATTAGGTGGCTCTATGTCACTTACTGAAAATATTAAGTGACTCTATGTCACTTACTGAAAGTATTAAGCCTCTATGTCACTTACTGAAAGTATTAAGTGGCTCTATGTGACTTACTGAAAGTATTAAGCCTCTAGGTCACTTACTGAAAGTATTAAGTGGCTCTAGGTCACTTACTGAGCGTATTTAGTGACTCTATGTCACGTACTGAAAGTATTAAGTGACTCTATGTCACGTACTGAAAGTATTAAGTGGCTCTAGGGCACTTACTGAAAGTATTAAGTGGCTCTAGGGCACTTACTGAGCGTATTAGGTGGCTCTAGGTCACTTACTGACAGTATTAAGTGACTCTAGGTCACTTACTGAGCGTATTAAGTGGCTCTAGGTCACTTACTGAAAATATTAAGTGGCTCTAGGGCACTTACTGAAAGTATTAAGGGGCTCTAGGTCACTTACTGAAAGTATTAAGTGGCTCTATGTCACTTACTGAAAATATTAAGCATCTAGGTCACTTACTGAAAGTATTAAATGGCTCTAGGTCACTTACTGAGCGTATTAAGTGGCTCTAGGTCACTTACTGAAAATATTAAGTGGCTCTAGGTCACTTACTGAAAGTATTAAGTGGCTCTAGGTCACTTACAGAAAGTGTTAAGTGGCTCTAGGTCACTTTCTGATCTTATTAAGTGGCTCTAGTTCACTTACAGAAAGTATTAAGTGGCCCTAGGTCACTCACTGAAAGAATTAAGTGGCTCTAGGTCACTTTCTGATCTTATTAAGTGGCTCTAGTTCACTCACTGAAAGTGTTAAGTGGCTCTAGGTCACTTTCTGATCTTATTAAGTGGCTCTAGTTCACTTACAGAAAGTATTAAGTGGCCCTAGGTCACTCACTGAAATTATTAAGTGGCTCTAGGGCACTTACTGAGCGTATTAGGTGGCTCTAGGTCACTTACAGAAAGTATTAAGTGGCTCTAGGTCACTTACTGAAAGCATTAAGTGGCTCTAGGTCACTCACTGAAAGTATTAAGTGGCTCTAGGTCACTTACTGGGCGTATTAAGTGACTCTATGTCACTTACTGAAAGTATTAAGTGGCTCTAGGTCACTTACAGAAAGTATTAAGTGATTCTATGTCACTTACTGAAAGTATTAAGTGGCTCTAGGGCACTTACTGAAAGTATTAAGTGGCTCTAGGTCACTAACAGAAAATATTAAGTGGCTCTAGGTCACTCACTGAAAGTATTAAGTGGCTCTAGGTCACTTACTGAGCGTATGAAGTGACTCTATGTCACTTACTGAAAGTATTAAGTGGCTCTAGGTCACTTACAGAAAGTATTAAGTGATTCTATGTCACTTACTGAAAGTATTAAGTGGCTCTAGGTCATTTACTGAAATTATTAAGTGGCTCTAGGTCACTTTTTTATTTTATTTTTTTATAAAAAATGTAATCCCTTAGCATTTTGATATTCTCATTTTCATAGATCTTTGACATATGCGAATATTCAGTGGTTGTTGGAGGCTGCCAGGGTTGAGGAGCCCCTGGATCAGCCCCAAGGATGACTGTACATAGACAACAAATACGAACAGACAGCTTAAGATTTTTACCAGTTAGTAAACACATACATGCTTGCGCTGATGACAAATTTAAAATATTTCCTATTTATCAAATGAACAACGCAGACGTAATCAAACGTGAGGCTAACGAACAGTACTGTTTGATAAATATTTTATAATGTTTTAACTTCATGTTACGTTTAAGGTGGCTCCACACTTTCGCAATTAACCAGCGAAATTCGTTGAAACTTTCATATAATGGTTATGCAACTATGTAGAGATAATTTTAGGAAAATCTAAACATTCCGATAGTTTGGGGACTTTTTTTGAAAAAATACCAAAAAATTGAATTTTCGCCACTTTTAATATTTTCCGGGTTTTTTTGTTTGTGGCATTGTTCGGAACAATAACAACAATAAAAAAAATGAAAAGAAGCATTTATAATTAACCCTACAAATATTTTATTTATCGCAAAATATGTAACACATGTTACACAAAATGTTTTTTTATTGAATTTGAACGGATAAAAGTGATTATCTACAAGCTAAAAGCAAACAGAACACAAAGATCTATACATATAGAATGGGAAATTGAACAAAATATACACAATGGCTTTATAATTAATTTATTTTACATTTTACAATCACTTTGATCCGGGTGAGAGTTATCTTCCTTGAACACATTTACACAATGCCAGTTGTCTCTGTTTACATATAACAAAAATGATGGAAATAAATCAAAAAATATGATATCAAAATTATCAATTTATTGTTCTTTAATGGAACCAAATTACCCTCAGTCATGTACACTTTGGACATCATTCCACAGTCCGCTAACTCACGGTATATTTATAATTACATGTCAGGTACATATGTGACCAGAGGCTATCGCATGGTATGCCGTTCTCACGTGCACTCGCACATGCATTTCATAGGTATGTTGATATTTTACAAAACATTATTTTCACAGAGTAAGTAGACTACATTTGTAAACACGATTTAATCGACAGAGCGAAACTCCCTCAGCTTATGAACTCGTGTAAGCACGTGATATGCACATATGAGGTTGGTACGTCCGCATTCCATGTGTTTCCTATATGACCTTCTTGAGGTCGTCTGGTCTCATGTCACTGTCTTCCCGTGAGTCTGTTTATGTCAATGAATTGGAAAGCTTTATTCCTGAAGTACGTGTGATTATACATTTCCCGGTAAAATCTCGATATCGGGTGTTGACATATCATCGGCACGCACGTGTACTATTGTTTACCAGGGGCCTGTTCGTTTATGCGGAACAACCGGTTTGACCGTTTATAAATGTAACAATTTCGGGTATAAATCCTGGCGGACCTGCAAATGTGTATGCAAGCCTTGCAAGGCTTTCTCAAGGCTCGCCTGAAAGCAGCATTAGAATACTAGGTCCTTCCTTATTTAATAAACGAACAACAGTGGTCCGATCGGTTTGACCGTTTAAACGCAAACGGCCCAGGTGTTATTATAATTTGCGCTACGATATTGAATGCCCGATACGCAATACGGAAATGACGACACGGTGTACATGCACATTGCGATCAAGATAATTGAGTCCGATCTGTACTTTTTCCGGAAGTACGTCACGGAAATGGACGCTGATGACGATGTGTGGAGCCACCTTAAGGTAGAGAGTACTACACGAGTTTCGATCAATGTGTTTTATAATTTTTATTTTTGTCTATCGAAGAGTTATGTTTGTAAAGTAGTGACATCGGTAGTGTGTCGGATCAGTAATGTGATGGTCCTGAGTTCGCCCCATTTTTATAGCTTTTTTATTTTTTATTTTTACTTATTTTTTATTATTATTATATTATTTCTTTTGTAAGTAATAGTATTACTAGTATATCTAAATCCTAAACAAATAGTACTCTTTGCCTTAAGACTATAATTAATATATTTATATTGCTGTGATATCGTTATGGCGGGTACGTATATGGCGTACGTCGTTATAGCGAACTATTATGTGACGTCATAGTTTATGACGTCAATACTTCAAATAAACAGTCTGAAGAATCTCCTAGAAGAGATGAAAGTACTAAAGACTCGTTGTTAAGAATTTTTCTTTATATAATATTTATTCGTCCGTAAGGATCATTTTTCTGATTTATAATATATATATATATACATTATATAGTTATATTAAGTTTGTAAGTTGTCCCCGCGCATGCATGTATCAGCCACCCCAACACTGTATCCGTCTGCGTCATGTCCCTGTAAAGTCTTTTACTTTGCACCCGGACAAGAATGGGGACGTCCATTACCTACATGCACGCGGTATATTACTGTTTATTGTGGTTTTTTTTATTACAATTATTTTTAACAATACAAAAAAGAAAAGACTCATTTTGTTTATCCAATGATAGTATTCGATTAACAATTTCTAATCAAGTCCGTATGTATATAATTCACTTTTAAAGGCTAGATTGAAAGAATCCCACTAATTCCACTCGTCCACTTTCATACATCCGTAAAAGTTTGTAATGACGTACATTGTATAGGTATTTTATTAAGGTATGTGTACATGTAAGTGACATTAAAAAAAGTTACACATATATTCCGGAAAATTTGTCCAGATTATTTTATAGTTTTATAGTTGTGTCTAACCATGTGCATGTACTATTCAGGTGTTGGACAGGATTTATATTATTCCGAATTGGGTAAGTTTTGTTGGCTTATACTTGATACACAAAGTTTCTTTCATAATAGTAACAAACAAAGTTATTTATGCTGTTTACATGTACACATTTAAGATGTAAACTGTCTGCACGCGTGACCCCGCGGTCAGGGTGTATTTTGTGTACACCTTACTACGAGCCATATTATACACGCTGCGTTAGTCACGATACTAAACCATATGATTGAAAATGACAACACTTTCTTACTGATAGTTCCATTAGTAAAGTATATGCATGTAGACTAATCTGTCATAGCTCCTTCATAAATGTATGTAACAGTTTGCTACCTACGTGCGTAAATCTGTAAACATGTTCTAGCTCCCGTTTAAAAATGTTAAGGTGGCTCAACACACCACGAAAAAATGGATAAAAACCATTGAAATCTAACTATTGTGTTTCCTATGATTACCCAATAACTTCCTAGACCTTAGTATAGCATCCGGCAAGCTCATAATTTTTTTCCCCCAAAACCATGGAAAATGCCAATTTTTCAAAATAAAATGTTCTCAACTTTTTGGAGGCTGCATAATTATGCATGTTCACGTAACAAATAAGGACAAGTAAAAAAAGTTTCAAAATTGTATTTGGAACTATTTCTTTTTTCAACAAAATAACACAAAAACATCAAAAACGGGAATATCTCCCAAACTGACGGTCAAATATGGATAATTTTGTCTGTAACATATTCTACAAATATCATACTAATAATGAACACTGTTAAATTGAATGATAAATGAATAATGAATTAGATATTTTCAAAATTGAACAATTATGACATTGAATTTTCCTTTTGAGAGTTATCTTTCTTGATTAAACAGGAACTTTTTTTCATATGGCAGTTTTAGCCAGTGCACTTTCCAAACCATAACTTTTTGTTCCCAAATGAAATAAACATTGATTTATAACAATTAACTATAATGATTCAAAATAGACAAACAATATACATTGATGATCTTAGCAAAAGTACAATAAATATGATACAAATAATCTGATGTTTTGGCACAAACACACCAGAAACTGTATTCAAAAAGCAAAAATTCAAAACATATTACCAACAAGCATGGAGTTTGAGTCAAATATGCACTTGATTATGCTTTGTTTGTATACTTTTTTGTGCATACAACGAAAAGTTAATATATTGTGAAAAAATGATGAAAACACGTATATGCCGAAAACATGTCACTGTATATGTGGTGATATTGTCACTGTATATGGGGTGATCGAGTCACTGTATATGTGGTGATCATGTCAATGTATATTTGGTGATATTATCACTGTATATGGGGTGATATTGTCACTATATGTCGTAAACATGTCACTGTATGTCGTAAACATGTCACTGTATATGTGGTGATATTGTCACTGTATATTTGGTGATATTATCACTGTATATGGGGTGAAATTGTCGCTGTATATGTGGTGAACATGTCACTATATGTCGTAAACATGTCACTGTAAATGTAGTGATATTATCACTGTATATGTGGTGATATTGTCACTGTATATGTGATGACATTTTCACTGTTTATGTGGTGATCATGTCACTGTATATGTGGTGATCATGTCACTGTGTATGTGATGATATTGTCACTGTATATGTGGTGAACATGTCACTGTATATGTGGTGAACATGTCACTATATGTCGTAAACATGTCACTATATATGTGGTGATATTGTCACAGTATATGTGGTGATATTGTCACTGTATATGTGGTGATATTGTCAC
>NW_018479689.1:16044-23570 GCF_002113885.1 Mizuhopecten yessoensis | reverse complement strand
TAGAGTAAACCATGTATAGTGATCTGTGGAGTAAACCATGTATACCGATATGTTGAGTAAACCATGTATAGTGATCTGTAAAGTAAACCATGTTTACCGATCTTTTGTTAAAGACAAATATAAGACTGTATAAATGACAAGTAAGACAAGAGGCTAGTTACCTAGGCTTTAATTTGTAGTTAAATATACCTTTTGGTACCCTCAATATACTTTGTAAACATTTTCATCACATCACATATTTTGAAAATTATAAATTTCTAAAAGGTACAATTATCAACTTCAACTTTGTTCATTATGAAATGATAAACCCAATAAAATACATTATAACTGATTGTAAAAGATCTGTTTAATCATATTTCTCATGATAATAGGTTCATTTGAAGTTTGAATTAAATGTAACTTTATTTCTGTATCATAACAGAACACCTTGTTGGAGCATGATGGAAATGTGGAAAGCACAAATTTGGATTTCTCCTTCAACTAAAAATATCTGAACAAGTAATCAATTTGTATAAATTGTTATTCCACAGTCGATATTTCGATATTGAGAGAGTATATGACAGTGTTATACTGGACAAGGGTATGACGAGCATCTGTAAGGTCCTGCTGCTTCACAGACGTCTCTCTCAACCTGTATCACGTATTTGTTTGTGTAGATCTAACAATACATTGTATACAAAAGGTGTGCCTGTACCTTTATTAAAAAAAAAGTTCACAAAAATAGGAACTTGAAGTTTAAAAAAAATCAAATTAATTCATCTTCAACAAAAATTGATAAAAATGTTTAAAATTTAACAGATATTTTTAATACTTGTGCGGCAACAACGTGTTTTAATACACACACAATGGTTTTTGATATTTTAGTGTTTGGCTTTATGGATTAACAATGACTCACAATTAAATGAGACCTTTGTTCATCTATGCTTTCCTATATAGTAAACAGATATTTTTGTGTTTGACTTTATGGATTAACAATGACTCGCAATTAAATGTGACCTTTGTTCATCTATGCTTTCCTATATAGTAAACAGATATTTTTGTGTTTGACTTTATGGATTAACAATGACTCACAATTAAATGAGACCATTGTTCATCTATGCTTTCCTATATAGTAAACAGAGACCTTTGTTCATCTATGCTTTCCTATATAGTAAACAGATAATTTTGTGTTTGACTTTATGGATTAACAATGACTCACAATTAAATGAGACCATTGTTCATCTATGCTTTCCTATATAGTAAACAGAGACCTTTGTTCATCTATGCTTTCCTATATAGTAAACAGATATTTTTAAAATAACAATAAAAATAACATGAGTTATACAATAAACCAACAACATTTGGTAAATTTGAAAATTTTGGTCCATCAATTCGCATGGTGAGTCACAGGAGTAGCATAAGTAGTTACAACCATAACACAAGTTGTCAAAGGAGTAACACCAGTAGTAACAGGAGTAGCATCAGTAGTTACAACCTTAACAACAGTTGTCACAGGAGTAACACCAGTAGTAACATTAGTTGCATAAGTAGTTACAACCATAACACAAGTTGTCAAAGGAGTAACACCAGTAGTAACATTAGTTGTCACAGCCATAAGACCAGTTGTCACAACCATAACAACAGTTGTCACAGGAGTAATGTTAGTTGTCACAACCATAACACCAGTTGTCACAGGAGTACCACCAAGTATCAAGTGTTACAACAGTAGTCTACATACATTATTTTTTTGTCTACAGTATATCAAATATAAACACAACTGAAACATTTACAGCCAATACAGCCTCACCCAACGATGAGACGAGATGTGAGCGGTTAACAAGTCATCTCATCAGTTCCTGTGGTGTTTCCCAGTTAAACATGATCACTATAACAATACCAACAAAGAAATATCAAAACAGTTAAAAATCACAGCCTCTGATGACCGACAATTCCCATGTCAAATATAAGTATTTTATTTCAGTAAATATGTAAATTCTGGTCCACATGTAAATATCAACCAAGAGTACTAAAGTATTCCCGCAAAAAAATTAAAGCAGTGTTCAAAAGCAGTAAAATGTTCAAAAATATCTATGCCCACAGTAAGTCCCAGTTGCTCTATTTCTGAACTAGCGACTGGTAGTATTCCTTGAGGACGTTCCAGGCTTTTGGTGCCATAAAACCATCAGGGAGATTGCCTCCTTCTCGGGCAATCTTGCGCATTCTAGTGCCCGAGATAAAGTCGAAATCTTCCTTCTTGTCAGGATTAAAGAATGCCATCTGTTTGAGCTTGGTGTTATAGGCAGCCACTCTGAATGGGACTATCTCCAACTGTGTCAGTCCAGGAGCCATTGTCAGTACCTGATAACAAAACAAACAAACAGTTATCACTTGACAACACATTAAAAGACAACAAACATTATAAGCCTCTGACAACAGAACATAGATATCAGTTATCACCTGACAACACCTTAACTGACAACAAACATTATAATCATCTGACAACAGAGCATAGATATCAGTTATCACCTGACAACACGTGAACAGACAACAAACATGATAATCCTCTGACAACAGAGCATAGATATCAGTTATCACCTGACAACACGCGAACAGACAACAAACATTATAATCATTTGACAACAGAGCATAGATATCAGTTATCACCTGACAACACGTGAACAGACAACAAACATTATAATCATTTGACAACAGAGCATAGATATCAGTTATCACCTGAAAACACGTTAACAGACAACAAACATTATAATCACCTGACAACAGAGCTTAGATATCAGTAATCGCCTGACAACACGTTAACAAAGACAACAAACAACAGAGCATAGATATCAGTTATCACCTGACAACATGTTAACAGACAACAAACATTATAATAACCTGACAGCAGAGCATAGATATCAGTTATCACCTGACAACATGTAAACAGACAACAAACATTATAATAACCTGACAACAGAGCATAGATATCAGTTATCATCTGACAACACCTTAACTGACAACAAACATTATAATCCTCTGACAACAGAGCATAGATACCAGTTATCACCTGAAAACACGTTAACAGACAACAAACATGATAATCCTCTGACAACAGAGCATAGATATCAGTTATCACCTGACAACACATTAACGGACAACAAACATTATTATCATCTGACAACAGAGCATAGATATCAGTTATCACCTGACAACACCTTAACTGACAACAAACATAATAATCCTCTGACAACAGAGCAAAGATATCAATTATCACCTGAAAACACGTTAACAGACAACAAACATTATAATCACCTGACAACAGAGCATAGATATCATTTATCACCTGAAAACACGTTAACAAAGACAACAAATATTATAAACATCTGACAACACTGCAAAGATATCAGTTATCACCTGACAACAAACATTTTAATCACCTGACAACAGAGCATAGATATCATTTATCACCTGACAACACGTGAACAGACAACAAACATGATAATCCTCTGACAACAGAGCATAGATATCAGCTATCAAATGACAACATTGAATACATATACTCCAGATTTTTTTGTCTAATAGGACACAGATATAAGCACTGTTAGATCATTAACTTGTACATGGAATAGCGTTACCTTAGAACCATGTGTGTGATCAAACAGATCTCTGCTCCCGTCAGGGTGTGGCATTCCCGCTGGGTCCCGACCCACTATGTAGAAGTTGGCTCCCGTAGACATTCGGGCTTTGGCATGCCATTGTACCTGCAATGAAATACAAGGTCAGTGTTATACTGTATTAAAGGTATTCCTACTCAATAGTTAAACACACGAGTTAATTTCATGTTTTTATGTATTTTGTCTATCTTGTACATAGTATATCATGTGATTTGTGGTGGACTGTTTGTGATCTTTTGCTCCCAACACATGTTAAGCTACTTTCTTACTTCTGAAAAAATGAGACTTTTTGTGTGATGGACTCAAGTGTTTACCTTCACACAAACAGTGTACCGATAAAATTATAGACCAAAGAGGTTTCTTAACTCAGCCAACTTTGTATGTAGCTATAATAGACAAGACATATATGTAAAACAAATTTAATATTTCAAACAATTTTCATGTGTGTTGAATTTACATCTTAAATCTTAGTTAACTACATGCATAAGCTAAATTTTAATTTTTCTGTAAATGACACTCAAAAATTTCACATTTTGTCTCAAGTTTTCCTTTAACAAATGATATGCATAAAAACAATACACACTAGTACAAACACTTAGTAGAAGATTCCCTGTGAAAGTATAATCTTCAACCTTAAAAACTCAAAAATGTGTACTCAATACACTATGTGATGTAGATGTGTACTCAATACACTATGTGATGTAGATGTGTACTCCACACCCTATGTGATATAGATGTGTACTCAATACACTATATGATGTAGATTTGTACTCAATACACAATGTGATGCAGATGTATACTCAATACACTATGTGATGTAGATGTGTACTCAATACGCTATGTGATGTAGATGTATACTCAATACACTATGTGATGTAGATGTGTACTCAATACACAATGTGATATAGATGTATACTCAATACACTATGTGATGTAGATGTATACTCAATACGCTATGTGATGTAGATGTGTACTCAATACACTATGTGATTTAGATGTGTACTCAATACACTATGTGATGTAGATGTATACTCAATACGCTATGTGATGTAGATGTGTAATCAATACACAATGTGATGTAGTTTTTACTCAATACACTATGTGATATAGATGTATACTCAATAAACTATGTGATATAGATGTATACTCAATACGCTATGTGATATAGATGTATACTCAATACGCTATGTGATGTAGATGTGTACTCAATACACGATGTGATATAGATGTGTACTCAATACACTATGTGATATAGATGTGTACTCAATACACTATATGATGTAGATTTGTACTCAATACACAATGTGATGCAGATGTATACTCAATACACTATGTGATGTAGATGTGTACTCACTACACTATGTGATGTAGATGTGTACTCAATACACTATGTGATGTAGATGTTTACTCAATACACTCTGTGATGTAGATTTTTACTCAATACACTCTGTGATGTAGATTTTTACTCAATACACAATGTGATGTAGATGTGTACTCAATACACTATGTGATGTAGATGTATACTCAATACACTATGTGATGTAGACGTGTACTTGTACTCAATACGCTATGTGATATAGATGTTTACTTCATACACTATGTGATGTTGATGTATACTCAATACACTATGTGATGTAGACGTGTACTTGTACTCAATACACTATGTGATATAGATGTTTACTTCATACACAATGTGATGTAGATTTGTACTCAATACACTATGTGATGTAGACGTGTACTCAATACGCTATGTGATGTAGATGTGTACTCAATACACTATGTGATGTAGACGTGTACTCAATACGCTATGTGATGTAGATGTATACTCAATACACTATGTGATGTAGACGTGTACTCAATACGCTATGTGATGTAGATGTGTACTCAATACGCTTAGTGATGTAGATGTGTACTTGTACTCAATGTGATGTATATGTGTACTCAATACACAATGTGATGTAGATGTGTACTCAATACACTATGTGATGTAGACGTGTACTTGTACTCAATACACTATGTGATGTAGATGTGTACTCAATACGCAATGTGATGTAGATGTGTACTCAATACACAATGTGATGTAGACGTGTACTTGTACTCAATACGCTTAGTGATGTAGATGTGTACTCAATACGCTTAGTGATGTAGATTTGTACTCAATACACAATGTGATGTAGATGTGTACTCAATACACTATGTGAAGTAGATGTGTACTCAATACACTATGTGAGGTAGATGTGTACTCAATACACTATGTGATGTAGAGGTATATACTCAATACACTATGTGATGTAGATGTATACTCAGTACACTATGTGATGTAGATGTGTACTCAATACTCAATGTGATGTACATGTGTACTCAATACTCAATGTGATGTAGACGTGTACCTGTACTCAATACACTATGTGATGTAGATGTATACTCAATACGCTATGTGATGTAGATGTGTACTCAATACACAATGTGATGCAGATGTGTACTCAATACACAATGTGATGTAGATGTGTACTCAATACGCTTAGTGATGTAGATGTGTACTCAATAAGCTTAGTGATGTAGATTTGTACTCAATACACAATTTGATGTAGATGTGTACTCAATACACAATGTGATGCAGATGTGTACTCAATACACAATGTGATGTAGATGTTTACTCAATACACTATGTGAAGTAGATGTGTACTCAATACACTATGTGAGGTAGATGTGTACTCAATACACTATGTGATGTAGATTTGTACTCAATACTCAATGTGATGTAGATGTGTACTCAATACTCAATGTGATGTAGACGTGTACCTGTACTCAATACACGATGTGATGTAGATGTATACTCAATACACTATGTGAAGTAGATGTGTACTCAACACACTATGTGATGTAGATTTGTACTCAATACACTATGTGATGTAGATGTATATACTCAATACAATATGTGATGTAGATGTTTACTTAATACACTATGTGATGTAGATGTGTACTCAATACTCAATGTGATGTAGATGTGTACTCAATACTCAATGTGATGTACATGTGTACTCAATACTCAATGTGATGTAGACGTGTACCTGTACTCAATACACTATGCGATGTAGATGTATACTCAATACACTATGTGATGTAGATGTATACTCAGTACACTATGTGATGTAGATGTGTACTCAATACTCAATGTGATGTTGATGTGTACTCAATACTCAATGTGATGTAGACGTGTACCTGTACTCAATCCCCTATGTGATGTAGATGTATACTCAATACACTATGTGAAGTAGATGTGTACTCAATACACTATGTGAGGTAGATGTGTACTCAATACACTATGTGATGTAGATTTGTACTCAATACACTATGTGATGTAGATGTATATACTCAATACAATATGTGATGTAGATGTTTACTTAATACACTATGTGATGTAGATGTGTACTCAATACTCAATGTGATGTAGAGTAGATGTATACTCAATACACTATGTGATGTAGATGTTTACTCAATACACTATGTGATGTAGACATGTACTTGTACTCAATACGCTATGTGATGTAGATGTGTACTTATACTCAATGTGATGTAGATATGTACTCAATACTCAATGTGATGTAGATGTGTACTCAATACTCAATGTGATGTAGACGTGTACCTGTACTCAATACACTATGTGATGTAGATGTATACTCAATACACTATGTGATGTAGATGTGTACTCAATACTCAATGTGATGTAGATGTGTACTCAATACGCTATGTGATGTAGATGTGTACTTATACTCAATGTGATGTAGATATGTACTCAATACTCAATGTGATGTAGATGTGTACTCAATACTCAATGTGATGTAGATGTGTACTCAATACACTATGTGATGTAGA
>NW_018479689.1:0-14141 GCF_002113885.1 Mizuhopecten yessoensis | reverse complement strand
ATGTGATGTAGATGTGTACTCATTACACAATGTGATGTAGATGTGTACTCAATAAAATATGTGATGTAGATGTGTACTCAATACACTATGTGATGTAGATGTATACTCAATACACAATGTGATGTAGATGTGTACTCAATACACTATGTGAAGTAGATGTGTACTCAATACACTATGTGATGTAGATGTGTACTCAATACACTATGTGAAGTAGATGTGTACTCAATACACTATGTGATGTAGATGTGTACTGTGAGGACAGGTAGATGTGTACTCAATATGTTAGCCTAAAGTTACACTGCTGTGAGGCATCATTCCCTTCTAAGCCTGTATCATTCCCAATTCTTTTTATTACAATACAACTATTAAATGCTTCTACTTGATCTCATTAAGCTGTGATATTCATCTTATTGTTTTGTTCCATGATAATTGTCGGTGTGGATCCATAAAAAAATACTGCTGCCGTCAGGAGGAGACATGACTCTGTCTGGTGCTCGGTGTGATAGTCTTCAATTAACGAAGCTCTAGTCTCGGCCCTAATCATGGTATTGATTGTATCTGTAATGCTAATCAAATTCTCTCAGGTTGTGTTAAATATCTACCATCAATTCTACTGACAGTAAATCACAAAGGAACCCTCGTTAGTGCTGACTTCCACGGATGACTCTGCTCTGGAAGTATTTCATGATCGAATATTCCTTTTTTTCTATACTTGAAATATTGATTCATTTTACCTTTTTTCTATTAAGAAGTAATATATCAAACAAGTGAAACCATTAACCTCTCGAAGGTCACAAGTTTATACACACCAGCTGAAGGTGTCACAGGTTAATATACACCAACTGAAGGTGCCACAATTTAATACACACCAGCTGAAGGTGCCACAAGTTTATACACACTAGCTGAAGGTATCACAAGTTTATACACACCAGCTGAATGTGTCACAGGTTAATACGCACCAGCTGAAGGTGTCACAGGTTAATACACACCAGCTGAAGGTGTCACAGGTTAATACACACCAGCTAAAGGTGTCACAGGTTAATACACACCAGCTGAAGGTGTCACAAGTTTATACACACCAGCTGAAGGTGTCACAGGTTAATATACACCAGCTGAAGGTGTCACAGGTTAATACACACCAGCTGAAGGTGTTATAAGTTTATACACACCAGCTGAAGGTGTCACAAGTTAATACACACCAGCTGAAGGTGTCACAGGTTTATACACACCAGCTGAAGGTGCCACAGGTTAATACACACCAGCTGAAGGTGTCACAGGTTAATACACACCAGCTGAAGGTGTCACAGGTTAATACACACCAGCTGAAGGTGTTATAAGTTTAAACACACCAGCTGAAGGTGTCACAGGGAATATACATTATAGAGAGTATATCTTTGTAGGGCCTGCTAATTACATCCTACAGGGAATATACACTATAGAGAGTATACCTTTGTAGGGCCTGCTTACATCCTACACGGAATACACATTATAGAGAGTATACCTTTGTAGGGCCTTCTTACATCCTACAGGGAATATACACTATAGAGAGTATACCTTTGTAGGGTCTGCTTACATCCTACATGGGGAATATAAACTATAGAGAGTATACCTTTGTAGGGCCTGCTTACACCCTACAGTGAATATACACTATAGATATTATACTTTTGTAGGGCCTGTCTACATCCTACAGGGGAATATACATTATTGAGAGTATACCTTTGTAGGGCCTGCTTACACCCTACAGTGAATATACATAATGGAAGGTATAAGCTTTGTAGGGTCTGCTTACATTATAGAGGGTGATATATACATTATAGACAGTATACTTTGGTAGGGCCTGGGTACATGCTAGTGAAGGGAATAGCATTATATATATGGTATACCTCTGTAGGGCCTGTGAATAATCCTAATGGAGGGGAATATTTAAGCTACTACAGTATGCCTATTTAGGGCCTGCATACACCATAGGTGAGGAGAATGTTCCGTATAGAAAGCATACCTCTGTAGGGCCTGCATACATCATGGGTGAGGGAAATATAGCCAGTACAGTACTGTCTGGGTCGAGAACTTTGTCTTCCAATATGGCTTGGTGCTGCTTCATTCGTGTTGGCAGTGGTACATCGTCGTCTTTTGTCCATCCACCTATAAAAAATGTAGCATAATTGTGAAAACCACTGTACAATAATTTTATTTTATTTTCAACAAATCTAAATGAGCTTTTCTTATAAAATATCTAGGTAAATCCTACCATCCCACAGTTTATTAAATACACTTTAAATCAATACGTACCAAGAGGATGGAGGAGTAAGACAGGTTTCCTGTATCCCTTTTCTAGAAGTCGCTTTTTGGTGTCTGCCATCAACAGTGCATGACCATTGTGTATGGGATTCCGAAGCTGGAACGCAAACACTGCATCTGCCTGTAGTATACAACGGAGAAATTGTTAGGTGATGCTTCAGTTAGGTCCAACGTAAAGGTAGTATATATGGTAAGCACTATGTGTCAATCTGCCTGTAGTATACAACGGAGAAATTGTTAGGGGATGCTTCAGTTAGGTCCAACGTAAAGGTCATATATATGGTAAGCACTATGTGTCAATATAGGTAAACAATAATGTAGAAACCCTTTTTGTTTTGTTTTCAGAGTGTAAAAGCTGAGGTCATAGCAAACAGGTTGTCTCAGGAGACACCTCCAAAAACAGAGGCTAGGGAAGTAAGCAAAGTCACCAAAAACAGACAGTAGGGAAGTAAGGAAAGTCACCAAAAACAGACAGTAGGGAAGTAAGCAAAGTCACCAAAAACAGACAGTAGGAAAGTAAGGAAAGTCACCAAAAACAGAGGCTAGGGAAGTGAGCAAAGTCACCAAAAACAGAGGCTAGGGAAGTAAGGAAAGTCACCAAAAACAGAGGCTAGGGAAGTAAGCAAAGTCGCCAAAAAACAGACAGTAGGGAAGTAAGGAAAGTCACCAAAAACAGAGGCTAGGGAAGTAAGGAAAGTCACCAAAAACAGAGGCTAGGGAAGTAAGGAAAGTCACCAAAAACAGAGAGTAGGGAAGTAAGCAAAGTCACCAAAAACAGAGAGTAGGGAAGTAAGGAAAGTCACCAAAAACAGTGAGTAGGGAAGTAAGGAAAGTCACCAAAAACAGAGACTAGAGAAGTAAGGAAACCAAATATAGATTCCAAGTGTCACAATTAAGGCAGTAAATCAATTTTGATTCCAAGCAAAAGATGCAGAAGAAAAAATAAATCTATTTTACAGGAAAATCCATTTGAGTCAACTCCAACAATAACATGCAGTGGGATACTGCAGGCCCAACTTTTTCCCAATCTTCCAAGTGTTCACAAGGTTGGAGGAAACGAGAGTACCCGGAGAAAACCCATGTGGTCGATGAGGGATATTACATTTATGATTGCTGAAATGCTTGCAAATGAAGAATTTCTTTAGCCCTAGTCAACAAAACTACCTGCACAAATTGAAGAGGACTTTCATTTGAATGTACGTACCCTGAGCTGTCTGAATTTGGCCCGCAGCTCCGTCGGTGTAAGTCTGTACTGGTCTAGTCCATCATTCCAATAAATCCGCTCTATAACATCGAGATCTCCACCAACTAACCAGTCACCACTCTCATAGATCATCTACAAACACAGGATATAAATCATCTATAATAACAGGATTCTGTTATAGATCATCTTTAATAACATAATAACCAAAAGTAGGGAGGGGGCTTAATTGCGAGCAACCCCCTTGTTCACAAATGTTCGCCATCTTGGATATATACCACTGTTTTGATCTATGACCACACTATACACTGTAGTTGTTCATGTTGTAAAAATAACAACTAACAGACAGAATATTTAATAACAGTCTCCAAAAGTTGATAAGTTGATGGTGCTGTTGTTTTTCTAAACTTATTTTCTATCATCAATTGATCTCGATAATTAAATTTTATCAAACATCGTTTTTATAAATTTTCATTGATAAGTCAATCAGTACTCTTTAAGACACAACACCAACATTCAGAGGTGTAAAAAAAATAGTACGATGACCAGGCACTAGCGCCATTACATGATTTGAATATATACCGTACTATAGCTAGTCCAATAGCAGAAGAAATTTTAGTATACAAGGCTGAATTAACAAAACTGTTGTCTCAATCATACAAAAACAACACAACAACTTATCTGTATGCAGGCTGCAAGCATTATGAGCAAGAGACATGTTTTTATGGATAAAAGTCTTCCAGAAAACGATGCATTTGGTTTAGGAAACCATGCTTTGTTAACACTGTGTATTGGTTGATACAAATTTCAGAATGTCAATATGAACGAACTGACGTTGACAGAAAGGTTTGATATGAAAAAAAATATCAGTTTGAAAACGAGTTTACCTCTCTGTAAAAACTCATAAATGTATTCAAAAATGTTTTCACAATTTGCTACTTCAGTACAGACTAATGATATAATGGATTTGGTACAAGCACCATGTTTTGTTTTACATTGAAAACTGCAAAATACACAACCGGTTAAAAAATGAAAGCATGGTGTTCTTTCAGCAACGGAACGATGTTTTGTTTTAAGTTAAGCCATCTAGATATCTTGAAATTTTGTTATGTTTACATCATATTCAATAATCATGTGTTATAATAGTTATCTTTAATTCACTCATGAATACATAATTCTTTATAAAAAAAATATACAGAATCACAGTACTCTTTTCACAGTACTTGGTAAAGAGTACATGTCACTACATGCTATTTACTATTGTGCCTAATTCAGAAACATAGTTATTTGTAGTATTTTAACTTGGACTTATGTTGCTTTGCATCCATTTAGCTAAATTGCTTATGTCAGAGATAAAAATTGACATACATTTATTTTGAGATGGAGACAAAATTAGGTAGGGTGCTTAATTGTTCCCAGGGCCCGTATTCATGAAACCGTTCTCATGCTCAAGTATGGACTCTGTGCTCAAACCATCTCTTTTGCAACCCACTTAGATCATGTCAAACGATCACAAAGTCAAATGTCAACATTGAAAATAGAATTTGTCTTTAAGTTTCTTCAAAATGTTTCCAAAACATTGACAAAATAAGATTTATTTATTAAGTTAAAACCAGAACAAGAAATTAGGCTTGAGCACAAACTCCATAATTGAGCATGAGAATGGTTTCATGAATATGGGCCTAGGACATTTGCCAAAGCTCGGAGGGGGCTTATTTGCGGTAAATGATGGTACTGTATTTTCCTGTTTTTTTTTTACAACATCCTGGTATTCTACCTTGACATAAGGATGCCCTTTGTTGCTCGTGCCAAATTGACGGCAGCATCTTTCTTCCTTGTTGTGGGGAAAAAACTCTGGAGTCCGCAACACAGCGATACACTTTCCTTCATAACGTAACGCTATGTCCCCACATCCACTGAGCCGGTCCTTATCTTCTGTCTGCATCGGTAAGACAATTGGGATTGACTGGTTGGATACACCACCTGCAAGGCACATACTTTAAATCTAGACGAGCAACATTTCAAACCTTAAAAACCTTTTAAATATTTTCTGCACAATGAGAACATGTCTTATTTGACTGTTTTAAACACTCTTTCATGGATATCAGAAGATATCTGCCTTAAAAATCAGTAAAAAACTCAAAAGTTATGATCCAAGGGAGACCACTCCTATTCTTTAATCGGCACTCTGTATCACATCAATTTTTGGGAAAAGCTTGGTGGGTTAAGCCTGTGGCCCAGTTCCATTTTTGGTATTTCATTAATAAAGATATGTAAAAAATAGATTCAAATATTGATTCTACTAAATACACTAAAAGACACACATCATCATCATCATCATCATCATCATCACCTTAAAGGGACATCACGTGAAAAGGCGATTTTTTTTTTAATGAATGTATGTATTGTATGCACTTCCACTTATGTTACCACGCTATCCCCATATTCATAGTCCGTTCCAAATGTCCAGTTTGACCACTTGAATTGTTCGGGAAAGCCCTGCTAAAAATAGCGCCGATTAACGTCACCTGACTAGGCAGTAAACACAAGTGGTGCGAGCGAGATGAAACGGTTTCCAAAGGGCCCCCCAGAGAGGGGCCGTTAGGCAACTGCAACTTCTTACCGCACTATGAAACTAAGATATATGATTTCTAGGTCCGTATTCAAACTTATTGAACAGTAATTATTCATCATTAGAAGTTAATTGCACACTTGCCAATATTCAGAATTTAAATTTATTTAGCTTTAAACATAAATGTGTTGCCAATAAAATTAAACAAGGGATGGGGCACAAGTTTTTACAATTTATCACAGCCTTCTTCGGTCATACATTTACAATTAAATGTCAACAATGATAATAGGCATAAACATAAAGTAGATATATTAAAATATATATTGAATTTAGTACCGGAATGTGGCCGGTACAGATGGTACGGGACTAAACACCTTCCCTACACCAAGGGACAAACCTTTCTGATTTTTTTTTTTATATTGCCGGGGCAGAGGAGGCCGGGTATTCATATTAGTACTAATTTAAATCTTGCATGTAAAAACAAAAATAATCGTTTAATTCAGCAATATAATTAAATCATACCATTTTATTGAACCCGGTAATATTATAAATTATGTAAATCCACGGACTTCGATAACACGTATCTCGGTGACCCAGAAAATACGCCGTGGGCCATCACAACAGTTATCCCTTGGAGGGCCTCATGGAAAAATCAAACTAACCAGTCACTTATCCCTTCCTTTCGCATAAACCACTGTATAATTATAGAAACACAAAGTAAACTCTCTCCAATACATGCCCATTAACATATTAAACTAAGTTCATCTGTGTTCAAACTCAGACAAAGATACTAGCGAGCTTAATAGTTTTAGATATTTATTCATAACATAAACAGCGCTAGCATTTCTGTCGATTCCATTTCAGCTTAACCGGCTATCCGGAAGAATACATGCACCGTACTAACTGCTACCAGGCGCGTAGCTACCATGTAAGCCAATAAACCCGGGCTTGCACATGATTTTGACAAGTATAGGTTTTCATGACGTTTTTTTTTCTTCTTGCTGATACTATAAAGTGGAGTTTAAGGTTTGAATATATAGTATACATAATTAATTCCTCAGATATGATACATTGTTAATAGTTAGTACAAAAATGTATGAAGTTTATAAATGTCCATTGCATTAATGGACAGCTCCAGGCGGAACTAAACTGTTCGATTGAGTAAATTGAGAAACTCACGCCCGGCGTAAACGACTCAGAGTATGGCACAGTGGACACAGACAATCAATGTTTTTTGTTTTGTTTTATGAAAATATCAATTTGGGGCACGTTCGGCCCCTTTTGCCGGGGCACATTCGGCCACCCCAAATGCAACAGTTATTGTGCCAAGTGACGTCCCTATTGATAACGTCACCTAGTTGACCACAAAAATAATATTTTTACGTCGCAAAGATTAAGTATTTTTTTCTTTGTATTCACTGATTTGTTTTCCAAAAGAATTGAATGAAATTCCATACACTTATTAGTAAATTGCCTCAGGGCGGGGCTCGTCCGGGCCCCAACTCTATCGACCTAAAAAGTCTAATAATTCCCAAAATATGGTCTTGTTTACGATTTGATTATTAGTTTATGAAAGACAATACATTTCTTTTCTAAATGACATATATAAATATGCATTTCAACAGTATAGTACATGCCTTCCATAACGTCTTGAAAAAAGAAAAGGGGCCGTGTACACATGTATTATTCATGAGTAGGGAAGGCCCTCCGGCCCCTTTTNCAACTTTTCGTTTCGTAGCTGACACGGTACAACACTTTTCTTTCGCTTACTTCACACGGCCAGTCATTTTGTTTACAAAGAAATGGTGTGCTATGCGCATGCGCTAGTAGAGGGAAATCCCTGAACAAAACGTTGGTCAGACAGGTAGAAATACCGATGATTTTCTTAGATTTAATCATTTTTATGAATCTATTTCAGCCAAATCCGATCGTTATTTTCCATAAGGAGTCTCACTTGATATGTTTATGTAGTATTTGAAAAAATGACAAAAAATAAAAGTTACTTCACCGTGATGCCCCTTTAAAATAAAAGTTTAATAAAGGTAAGGAATAAAGATGAGTGTCTGTTGTTTGGAATCTGAAGCCTACTAAAACAAAATGGTCAGTAAACAAATGCTGGTTAACATACCGTCTAATAGACAGCCAAAATGCTGACACTGTAGATACTCCCTCTCCCTCATAAAGCCTTTGAGAGGTGAGGCCCATCCTTCGGCCAGGACCTGTGTCCACTGCTTGTCCAGCTGTTGTACAGAGAGTGTAGGTCAAAATCAATTATACCTCAGGTCATCATGTCACTTATCAAATATACTTCAGGTCATCATGTCACTTACCAAATATACCTCAGGTCATCATGTCACTTACCAAATAAATGTCAGGCCATCATGTCACTTATCAAATATACGTCAGGTCATCATGTCACTTACCAAATATACATCAGGTCATCATGTCACTTACCAAATATACTTCAGGTCATCATGTCACTTACCAAATATACGTCAGGTCATACCTCAGGTCATCATGTCACTTACCAAATATACATCAGGTCATCATGTCACTTACCAAATATACTTCAGGTCATCATGTCACTTACCAAATATACCTCAGGCCATCATGTCACTTACCAAATATACGTCAGGTCATCATGTCACTTACAAAATATACGTCAGGTCATCATGTCACTTACCAAATAAACATCAGGTCATCATGTCACTTACCAAATATACTTCAGGTCATCATGTCTCTTACCAAATATACCTCAGGTCATCATGTCACTTACCAAATAAATGACAGGCCATCATGTCACTTATCAAATATACGTCAGGTCATCATGTCACTTCCCAAATATACATCAGGTCATCATGTCACTTACCAAATATACGTCAGGCCATCATGTCATTTACCAAATATACGTCAGGTCATCATGTCACTTATCAAATATACATCAGGTCATCATGTCACTTACCAAATATACATCAAATATACTTCAGGTCATCATGTCACTTACCAAATATAACTCAGGTCATCATGTCACTTACCAAATATACCTCAGGTCATCATGTTGCTTACCAAATATACATCAGGTCATCATGTCACTTATCAAATATACTTCAGTATCAAATATACTTCAGGTCATCATGTCACTTACCAAATATACGTCAGTATACCTCAGGTCATCATGTCACTTACCAAATAAATGACAGGCCATCATGTCACTTATCAAATATACGTCAGGTCATCATGTCACTTACCAAATAAACATCAGGTCATCATGTCACTTACCAAATATACTTCAGGTCATCATGTCACTTACCAAATATACGTCAGGCCATCATGTCATTTACCAAATATACGTCAGGTCATCATGTCACTTATCAAATATACTTCAGGTCATCATGTCACTTACCAAATATACGTCAGGCCATCATGTCATTTACCAAATATACGTCAGGTCATCATGTCACTTACAAAATATACGTCAGGTCATCATGTCACTTACCAAATATACCTCAGGCCATCATGTCACTTACCAAATATACGTCAGGTCATCATTTCCCTTACAAAATATAAGTCAGGTCATCATGTCACTTACCAAATATACGTCAGGTCATCATGTCCCTTACCAAATATACCTCAGGTCATCATGTCACTTACCAAATATACATCAGGTCATCATGTCGCTTACCAAATATACGTCACGTCATCATGTCGCTTACCAAATATACGTCAGGTCATCATGTCACTTACAAAATATACGTCAGGTCATCATGTCACTTACCAAATAAACATCAGGTCATCATGTCACTTACCAAATATACTTCAGGTCATCATGTCACTTACCAAATATACATCAGGTCATCATGTCGCTTACCAAATATACGTCACGTCATCATGTCGCTTACCAAATATACGTCAGGTCATCATGTCACTTACCAAATATACGTCAGGTCATCATGTCATTTAACAAATATACATCAGGTCATCATGTCACTTACAAAATATACCTCAGGTCATCATGTCACTTACCAAATATACGTCAGGCCATCATGTCACTTACCAAATATACGTCAGGTCATCATGTCATTTAACAAATATACATCAGGTCATTATGTCACTTACAAAATATACATCAGGTCATCATGTCACTTACCAAATATCCGTCAGGTCATCATGTCACTTACCAAATATACTTCAGGCCATCATGTCACTTACCAAATATACATCAGGTCATCATGTCATTTAACAAATATACATCAGGTCATCATGTCACTTACAAAATATACATCAGGTCATCATGTCACTTACAAAATATACGTCAGGTCATCATGTCACTTACCAAATATACATCAGGTCATCATGTCACTTACCAAATATACATCAGGTCATCATGTCACTTACCAAATATACATCAGGTCATCATGTCACTTACCAAATATACGTCAGGTCATCATGTCACTTACCAAATATACATGAGGTCATCATGTCACTTACCAAATATACATCAGGTCATCATGTCCCTTACCAAATATACGTCAGGTCATCATGTCACTTACCAAATATACATCAGGTCATCATGTCGCTTACCAAATATACGTCAGGTCATCATGTCACTTACCAAATATACATCAAATATACTTCAGGTCATCATGTCACTTACCAAATATACGTCAGGTCATCATGTCGCTTACCAAATATACGTCAGGTCATCATGTCGCTTACCAAATATTTNATCATGTCACTTACCAAATATACATCAAATATACTTCAGGTCATCATGTCACTTACCAAATATACCTCAGGTCATCATGTCACTTACCAAATATACCTCAGGTCATCATGTCACTTACCAAATATACGTCAGGTCATCATGTCACTTACCAAATATACGTCAGGTCATCATGTCACTTATCAAATATACTTCAGGTCATCATGTCACTTACCAAATATACCTCAGGTCATCATGTCACTAACCAAATATACGTCAGGTCATCATGTCACAAGCCTCATATAAATGATATAATGCATTTATTGAACAATAATTGGAATGGAGTGTGTTTAACAAGAGGGCTGATGTTTGTGAATAATATTTTTTAGCATTTCAAAGTTTTTAAGTATCCCTGTCCGCCGGCAATGGTTTTATTGGTATATAATGATATACAACATTTGATATAGCGCCCTATCTAGCTAACATAAGCCACTCTAAAGTGCTCTACAGAACATAGATATACGATTAATACAATTAGCATATACATTAATCAATACAATTTTGAAGAATTCTCAGGAGCTGCCTTATCAGGTGCTAACTACTAGTCCTATGCCACCTGGCTAGTATCTCCTTATGTGTGTATGCCTGTGTGTGTGTGCTGGAGATGTAATGTGTTCTGTTTGAAGTGGGACCGTGCTTCCAATGACATCATTTATAGTGCCACCTCACTTGAATGCTACAGCACAGATCAAGCAATACTTCAGAACATTTCTGATGCTGGAAAAATAACTTTTATGCTTTTTATCTTTTGAATAGTGAAATATTGCCAAAATAAGAAGGAACATATCTTTTGAAACAAATGCTGGGTTGACTATCTAGGAAAGATGTGGGCTAACCTTGTTAATCTCCAGTGCTGGTAGGTTCTCTGCCTCAGCCCTGACAGTCTCCACTTGGTTCTCGGGGACAAACAGCTCCCGTACGGTGTTGACGGCTGAAGATGGTATCACTTCCTGTAATAAATCAAACTCAGCATGTCAAAGTCTTTTCTGTTGTTTTTGCACTCCATATATTGAACCCAAATAAATCAGTTTGAATGATCCAATAAAAAAATTACCTCCATGTTATTTCTGACCTTTTTTGTTTGGTTGGTAATAAAAGCTTGCATATAGTCTCATCTTTCCTAACTAGTGAAGTGTGTATGTGTACACAAATATGTACGAGTCTAGTAGGACGGGTGCTTTCTCACCTTCATCAGATAACTGACCCGTAAAGTATGTGTACACAAATATGTACGAGTCTAGTAGGACGGGTGCTTCTCACCTTCATCAGATAACTAACCCGTAAAGTACGTGTACACAAATATGTACGAGTCTAGTAGGACGGGCGCTTTCTCAACTTCATCAGATAACTGACCCGTGAAGTATGTGTACACAAATATGTACGAGTCTAGCAGGTCGGGTGCTTTCTCACCTTCATCAGATAACTAACCCGTAAAATATGTGTACACAAATATGTACGAGTCTAGTATGACGGGCGCTTTCTCACCTTCATCAGATAACTGACCCGTGAAGTATGTGTACATAAATATGTACGAGTCTAGTAGGTCGGGTGCTTTCGCACCTTCATCAGATAACTAACCCGTAAAATATGTGTACACAAATATGTGCGAGTCTAGTATGACGGGCGCTTTCTCCCCTTCATCAGATAACTGACCCGTGAAGAATGTGTACACAAATATGTACGAGTCTAGTAGGTCGGGTGCTTTCGCACCTTCATCAGATAACTAACCCGTAAAATATGTGTACACAAATATGTACGAGTCTAGAAGGACGGGCGCTTTCTCACCTTCATCACATAACTGACCCGTGAAGTATGTGTACATAAATATGTACGAGTCTAGTAGGTCGGGTGCTTTCTCACCTTCATCAGATAACTAACCCGTAAAATATGTGTACACAAATATGTGCGAGTCTAGTATGACGGGCGCTTTCTCCCCTTCATCAGATAACTGACCCGTGAAGAATGTGTACACAAATATGTACGAGTCTAGTATGACGTGCGCTTTCTCACCTTCATCAGATAACTGACACGTGAAGTATGTGTACACAAATATGTACGAGTCTAGAAGGACGGGCGCTTTCTCACCTTCATCACATAACTGACCCGTGAAGTATGTGTACATAAATATGTACGAGTCTAGTAGGTCGGGTGCTTTCGCACCTTCATCAGATAACTAACCCGTAAAATATGTGTACACAAATATGTGCGAGTCTAGTATGACGGGCGCTTTCTCACCTTCATCAGATGACTGACCCGTGAAGTATGAGTACACAAATATGTACGAGTCTAGTAGGACGGGTGCTGTCTCACCTTCATCAGATAACTGACCCGTGACGTATGTGTACACAAATATGTACGAGCTTGCGAAATACTGTTGCTTCACCTACGCTACATGCACATGAACACTTAGTTGTTATAAATGCCTGACTTGAAAATAAAATCAACAGATCAATTTGAATAGGCTTTAATACCTGGTTATAGATTTGACCTCAACAACGGATTACACTTGTGGTTGAGTAGCTATTTGTTATCATGCTTTCTACCAGATAATGTAGAAACAAGTACTGGTAGCAATTGCTTTATGGTGTATAAAATTAATTGTCTTGATGTTTAATTCTTACAAACCCCTTTCAAAGAAGGCTTCATTTAATAAACGAAAGAGTTAAGACAGATTAAAGTGCCATCATGATCATTTGTATGGAAAGTGATGAAGAGAAGACTGTTGTTACTACTGGCAGTCTGACGTAAGCCTGACATTATTAAGCCTTGGACAGTACCACAAGTAGTGTCAATTCACTGGAAATCTACTTAGGAATGAAACAATCTGATCAGGAGTATTACAATTTGAATCTACTAATACAAACACATCATTCATGTTTTCTCCACTTGTGACACAATTCAACACAGTATGACCTGCAACAGCCTCAAATCTGGAAGTCAATTAATGTTGTGTTGTCTGTATTCTATAAAGGGGAGACGACTCGGACTTACCAGATCCAGTAAGTGCTGTACAATACTCTGCACACATTCATCAATGGATTCATTGCCAGCCTCCACACGAACATCAGGGTTTTGAGGAGGTTCATACTTGGCGTCCACACCAGTGAACCCTGTAACACATTAATGGTTTACATCAGTAATAGTATTGAGCGTCCACACCAGTGAACCCTATAACCCATTAATGGTTTACATCAGTAATAGTATTGAGCATCCACACCAGTGAACCCTGTAACATATATGTAGGGTGTAGGGAACCATATCTCGTGTACAGCCCTATCTGTAGGGAGTAGGGAACCAGTGTACAGCCC
>NW_018479688.1:15711-23546 GCF_002113885.1 Mizuhopecten yessoensis | reverse complement strand
CACATCGTCCCAGTGGTGTACAATGTACGACTATGACATCACATCGTCCCAGTGGTATACAATGTACGACTATGGCATCACATCGTCCCAGTGGAGTGCTATGTACGACTATGACTATTAAGAAAGTGTGTGATCATTCTACACCATTGAATAAACGTATTATAATAAATTTCGTCTTTCAACCCTTGTGATATCCATATACGAGTTTCATATCTGTTCAATACTTTGAGGAAATGCAATGTGTGTATGTTATTTTCAAGCGTTTAAACTATAACAATCTTGTTCGCAAGTAGAAGTAAAAGCGTTGTTATGAGGTTTTGCAGTATTCTACACATGGTTGACTTTTTACATGGATTTGTTTTATTCGTCCGACTTTTTTACCAGAAGTTACAGTAAATGAGTTTTTTTTTTCTTTTTACCTCCCATAGCGTTTTTCCTTTTGCACGTTTAACAGCGAAACACGTCAGGACGATCACCAGTAGGAACGGAAGAGCTCCTATCACAATGCCTATTATGATAGCGTACTGTGGATAGTGATACACGCCGTAGGTAGGTGGCTTGTACGACCCAAACGCAAACGCGGCAATACACTGAAAAAAGGGGTAATGCATTATCAGAATCACATTATGATAGAAAGCACATCAGATGATTTCCAGAAGGCTAAAAGTATTTTGCCTGATGAACCGTACTTTTTCGCCTTGCCGCAGCATTGAAGCGAAAAAATGCCGTTATATTATGAATTTTCTAAAGATGTTTTTCCTTAACCGCTCTATGACATCATTTTGTGTTTGGAGGAAAAATCGCTTTGTTGCTATGACAAAGCAAATGAAGAACTGTATGAAGCGCGAAAAAGAGAAACAAGTCTGCTCATTTTTCGCTTTTTTTTGCTACTTTCTGATTTTTATAGTATTTTTTGCAACGTCAAATGGCGACAATATTTTGCTTTGTCGACGCGACGATTTCTGTTAAGGAATATAAAACGGCATTTTACACTTTGTCATGGGCTCCGTTTAAAAAAATATAACGGCACCTTTTCGCTTAGTACCAGCAACAAAAAGGTGAAAAAGGAAACAAAACCGCTGGTCTTATCAGTCGACATATAATGTACAATACAGCGAAACAATACGTGCATTCACTGTCAATATCCTTTCAATTAATCATAATTCAACGGAACATAAACAATGGGCTATTCTTTATCTGTCATATAAGATATATGAACATTATTAATATATTTAAAACTTAACTACAACCATCAACTGTTTAATAAGGAAATTCGTCTATCTGACTTACCAAAAGCATAGCTGGCACGATCAGGCACAATGCTATCCGCATGAGTACGGGAATACCATAGCCAATCATCATACTGACGTCACGGGAGAACCGTATTCCTTTATGGATTCGTTAATTAATAAAATCAGCGGTTATTATTAATCTTTTCCCAAACATTTACATAGTGTCAATTAAATAAATTACAATTTAATCAGCGTTTACTAATAATCGTTCACCAAACCTCTACACATTATCAATTAAGGGATTCCAAATTAATTAGCGTTTATTAAGAAAAAAAATACAAAACCTTTGCACAATGTCAATAAAGGGTTCCTCGGTGTTTATTACAATCTCCTTTACCAAACTTTTACATAGTGTCAATAAAATTGATTCCAATCTAATGAGGGGTTATTAACAATCGTTAACCAAACATTTGCATAGAGGGAATTAATTGATTCGATCGCATTCCATTTGGTTAATAATAATAATATATATATAATATAATATAATATATAATAATAATATAATAATAAAGGCTTTATTTATTCTTGTAACATATTGAGCATGAAGCTCATCTTACATATGGTCAAGATACAATGTATGATAAAATGTACAGTATTTACAGCTTGGTATATAATGATATATAACTCCTAACCAATATAAATATATATATTGTCAAGGAAGAAACATGAAGTGTGTATGTGTAGTAAGTAGAAGAATTGTATATACAGAATAAATAGAAGCATCAGGGATGATTTTATACACTATTATATCTACCATATATCCAGCCTATGATAACGCATTCAAGGAATCCGAACACGGGAATAACAAGTCCTATATACCAGTCGAGGAGAAAAATCACGTACATCCCGCCCTTTAAAGAGAACACTCGTTATAATAAGAATTCGGTCAGAGCATTTATTATATATTGAAACTGTTGAATCTGTGATACTTTATCGATTTTTTAAAATGATCGATGTAATATTGAAATTGGTGAATTATTGATGTTATATTGAAATTGGTGAATAATTGATGTTATATTGTAACTGGTGAATTATTGATGTTATATTGAAATAATTGAATGAATGAGGTTATAGCGAAACGCTTGAATACGTCATGCAATATTGAAATAAATCGATAAGTGATGTTATATTTAAATGATTTGATAACTGATGTTGTATCGACATGATTTGATAAGTGATGTTATATGGAATTAAGTTAGTAATGTTAAATGGAAATTGTTGATTATGTGATGTTTTATTGACTTTGCTATTTTTTAAATTAATTTTCTTGAATAAGATATGTGAAAAAATTACATGTCATTCTAATTTCTATTTAATTTGATAGTTACTATTGTAATTTTAGGTTATTGATTCATTGAAATCGTTGTGAATTTATTGAACTTGATAAGATCATTTAATTTGATATGATATCTAGCGTCTATGTCATTACAGGCTACAGTGCCACAACTGTTGGCAGCTGGTATGTTGCAGTATATGTGATATTTTGTTTGTCTATACTAACCTGAGAAATCATAATCAGTCCAAACAGAAACCAGCCTATACATAACAGTAAGTGCACGACGACTCGCCTCCGATGTAGAGCTGGAAACTCGTCTATTATGGCTGCTACAATGGTCTCCATATTAGTAAACTGTAAATTGTAAAACAGTAAACCAGGATACTAGATCTACGTATAGAATGTAAATCAAATTAGTCACATGATAGCGTCATATTCAAAGTTGTATTTGTCACATTTACAGCTTCATTTCTATAGCCATATTGATTTTAGCGTCCTAATTCAAGTGTTATTATTTGAAAAAAAAGTAAATGCAGATATCTCCAATAACGCTTTATCTGAATTAATGATTACACTATTAAACTTAATGTTTCCTCGGCAGCAAATACAACACAGCTGACGTTAGTGTCTAATCACTGTATTAATGGTATATTACCTGAGTATCTAAACCAACGCTAAGAATCATCAGGAAAAACAGGACCGACCAGAGATTTGGTAGAGGCAGCTTGGATAACGCTTCTGGGTAGGTCATGAAAACAAGTCCTGGTCCTACAGAAAAGGGCTGCCAACATCACTTCAACATTGAATCGGACTTCAGACACGTTCTGTGCTTTTAATTCAATAAATTGTAAAATTTTGCTATTGATATATCATAATTGAATTAGCACATACCTTCTTTTATATTACAAGGAATACTTTTATATTACAAGAAGTACTTTTAAGGTGTATACATTATAAGATGTATCCTATCGCTGTTTGTTTGTTTGTTTGAATGTAGGCGCCCATCGACAAGTATGATAATTAAGGGCCGGAATAATTTTTTAATACGGGGAGACCAAACGACAAAAGAATGTATGTTAAACTGCATTAAACAGGAGTTAATTATGTATATGTAGGAGCTTAAATCTGATAAATAAACATCATTATCTATCTGTGTATATTTATTATAATTATGTAATGTTACTATGATCTGTATATATAATTATATCTACCTAATGCTTTTTACTACTTACCTATGTGCTTATACAAGTACATGTATATATATATATATAATCAAATATACCTGTGTAACTACTTACCTTTCTGTATACATATTTATATATACCTGATGTTACTACTTCTGATATGTCCTTTCCTGTGTCATGTGCTATATAGCCTAGCACAGCAAAGACTACAAATCCTCCAAAAATGCTGGTCCCCTCGCAAATCAACGTCAGTTTGATAGCATCTCTTTACAAAAGGAAAACAAAAAGTAATTATAATGTCAGCAACTGAAGTGTCTTAATGTTTTTATTCATTTAAACATAATACTATTTGCCGTAAGTATTTCATACCTTTCTATTAACGCCACCATGTCTACTTACCGGTAACAATTGTTGTTGAATTTGTTGTAACTGGCTAGTGTTACAATGGGACCCCAGGCTGGACCCAGTGAATAGAACATCTGAATAGCTGCCTCTAACCAAACCTGTGAAATATTAGGTAAACTATGCATAAAGTTCAGTTAATAACCATGTTTTCAGTTCTTGTTGTTGTTGTCATCATACTCAAAACATATTTTAAGTCGAAGAGTCAGAGAAACAAAATGTACCCAAGCTGTTCATTAAGATACACATACAGTATACCAACGTTCATTACGATAAACACACAACATATAAACGTCCATTACGATAAACACACAACATACCAACGTTCATTACGATAAACACACAAAATACCAATGTTCATTACAATAAACACACAACATACCAACGTTTATTACAATAAACACACCACATATCAACGTCCATTACGATAAACACACAACATATAAACGTCCATTACGATAAACACACAACACGATAAACACACAAAATACCAATGTTCATTACAATACACACACAACATACCAACGTTTATTACAATAAACACACCACATATCAACGTCCATTACGATAAACACACAACATATAAACGTCCATTACGATAAACACACAACATACCAAGGTGCATTACGATAAACACACAACAAACCAACGTCAATTACGATAAACATACAACATAACAACCTTCATTACGATAAACACACAACATATAAACGTCCATTACGATAAACACACAACATACCAACGTTTATTACAATAAACACACCACATATCAACGTCCATTGCGATAAACACAAAACATATCAACGTTAATTACGATAAGGACACAACATACCAACGTGCATTACAATAAACACACAACATATCAACGTTTATTACGATAAACACAAAACATATCAACGTTCATTACGATAAGGACACAACATACCTACGTCCATTTCGATAAACATACAACATACCAACGTGCATTACGATAAACACACAACATACCAACGTTCATTACGATAAACACACAACATATCAACGTTCATTACGATAAGGACACAACATACCAACGTGAATTACGATAATCACACAACATACCAACGTCCATTACGATAAACACACAACATATCAACGTCCATTACGATAAACACACAAAATACCAATGTTCATTACGATAAACACACAACATACCAACGTGCATTACGATAAACATACAACATACCAACGAGCATTACGATAAACATACAACATATCAACGTTCATTACATGCACGATAAACACCAAACATACCAAGGTTCATTACGATAAAAACACAACATAACAACGTTCATTACGATAAGGACACAACATATCAACGTTCATTACGATAAGGACACAACATACCTACGTTCATTACGATAAACATACAACATACCAACGCTCAATACATCCACGATAAACACCAAACATACAAACGTTCATTACGATAAACACACAACATAACAACGTTCATTACGTTAAACACACAACATACCAACGTCCATTACGATAAAAATACAACATACCAACGTCCATTTCGATAAAAATAGAACATACCAACGTTCATTACGATAAACATAAAACATACCAACGCACATTACGATAAACACACATCAAACCAACGTCCATTACGATAAACACAAAACATACCAACGTCCATTACGATAAACATACAACATACCAACGTTCATTACGATAAACAAAAAACATACCAACGTGCATTACGATAAACATACAACATATCAACGTCCATTACGATAAACACCAAACAAACCAAAGTCCATTACGATAAATACACAATATACCAATGTCCATTACGATAAACACACAACAAACCAACGTCCATTACGATAAACACACAACAAACCAACGTCAATTACGATAAACATACAACATAACAACCTTCATTACGATAAACACACATCATACCAACGTCCATTACGATAAACACACATTATACCAACGTTCATTACGATAAACACACAATATACCAACGTGCATTACGATAAACACACAACATACCAACGTTCATTACGAAAAACTCACAACATACCAACGTTCATTACAATAAACACGAAACATACCAACGTTCATTACGATAAACACACAACATATCAACGTCCATTTCGATAAACACACAGCATATCAACGTTCATTACGATAAACATACAACATACCAACGTTCATTTTGATAAACACACAACAAACCAACGTGCATTACGATAAACACACAACATACCAACGTCCATTACGATAAACATACAACATAACAACGTCCATTACGATAAACATAACAACCTTCATTACGATAAACACACAACATACCAACGTTCATTTCGATAAACAAACAACATAACAACGTTCATTACGATAAACACACAACAAACCAACGTGCATTACGATAAACACACAACATACCAACGTCCATTACGATAAACATACAACATACCAACATGCATTACGATAAACATACAACATACCAACGTGCATTGCGATAAACATACAACATACCAACGTTCATTTTGATAAACACACAACAACCCAACGTGCATTACGATAAACACACAACATACCAACGTGCATTACGATAAACATACAACATACCAACGTTCTTTACGATAAACACACATCATATCAACGTCCATTACAATAAACACACAACATACCAACGTGCATTACGATAAACACACAACATACCAACGTCCATTACGATAAAAATACAACATATCAACGTCCATTACGATAAACACACAAAATACCTACGTCCATTACGATAAACATACAACATATCAACGTCCATTACGATAAACACACAACAAACCAACGTCCATTACGATAAACATACAACATAACGACCTTCATTACGATAAACACACAACATACCAACGTGCATTACGATAAACACACAACATACCAATGTTCATTACGATAAACACAACATACCAACGTGCATTACGATAAAAATACAACACATCAACGTCCATTACGATAAACACACAACATACCAACGTGCATTACGATAAACACACAACAAACCAACGTCCATTACGATAAACATACAACATACCAACGTTCATTACGATAAAAATACAACATACCAACGTTCATTACGATAAACACACAACATATCAACATCCATTACAATAAACATACAACATACCAACGTGCATTACGATAAACACACAACATACCAATGTTCATTACGATAAACACACAACATACCAACGTGCATTACGATAAACATACAACATACCAACGTTCATTACGATAAACACACAAAAGACCAACGTGCATTACGATAAACACACAACATACCAATGTTCATTACGATAAACACACAACATACCAACGTGCATTACGATAAACCCACAACATACCAACGTTCATTACGATAAACACACAACATACCTACGTTCATTACGATAAACACGAAACATACCAACGTTCATTACGTTTAAACACGAAACATACCAACGTTCATTACGATAAACATACAACATACCAGCGTTCATTACGTTTAAACACGAAACATACCAACGTTCATTACGATAAAAATACAACATACCAACGTTCATTACGATAAACACACAACATACCAACGTTCATTACGATAAACACACAACATATCAACGTCCATTACGATAAACACACAACATATCAACGTCCATTACAATAAACACA
>NW_018479688.1:0-13902 GCF_002113885.1 Mizuhopecten yessoensis | reverse complement strand
ATTTAGATGATCTCGACAGCTTAGTACAGATTATTGTTTCCGCGATAAAGGATTCAGCGAAAGCTACATTGCCAGTTAAGCAGTATCGTAAATACTTAAAACCATATTGGAACTTCGGAAGTGTTAAAGAACTGCATACGTCAATGAGGCAGTATCGTATAGTGTGGAAAGCTGAGGGACGTCCGCGCGGTACAGAACATAAATCATACAAAGATTATAAGGATTCAAAAACCATCTTTCGCAAAGCATTAACAGAAGCAAGGGAGCTATACGAACAGCAGCAACTCGACCACCTGCAGGAAGCAGCTGAAGTTGATATCGGCACATTCTATAAGGCTGTTCGGGCAAGAAAATGTAATGGTTACAGATGTTCAGAACTTAAAGTTGACAATAAAATCATCCGCGATTCAGATGAACTAAAGAATGTTTGGTTTGAGCACTATAGTAAGTTAGCTCTACCGTCTGAGCAAACCAATTTTGATGATAGTCATCGGGCTAAGATACAGTTAGATATTCACGATATGTTCGTCAGAAGCTTTGCAAATAGTGATGGTATTTGCGATCGAGCTATTTCAATAAGTGAAACTGCGACAGCGATCAAGAGTATGAAAAATGGTAAAGCGGGAGGACATGATGATATAGTCATCGAACATATTCGTTACGGCGGTAAAAGTCTGCTGGACGCGATCGTTATACTCTTCAATCAAATACTGACAAAGGAGGAATACCCATTACATTTTAAAAAAGGTATAGTAATAACATTATTCAAAGGTGGCAATAAAGACAAATTGAATAAAAACAATTATAGAGACATCACGTTAACACCAGTTCTGCAAAAGCTATTCGAAAAAGTTATATATCAGAGGTTAACAGTTCGATGTGCTGAAATGCAGTTTCCGCATAGACTACAACAGGGATTTAGAGCGGAATGTGGAAGTATTATGGCAGCGTTCACTGTCAAGGAATCGATATGTCATTATATTGAAAATAGGACAAAGGTATTTGCTGCCTTCTTGGACAATGCAAAAGCATTTAACAGTGTATGGATAGACGGGCTATTACATAAGGTGTACAGACTCGGTTTTAATGGTAAATTTTGGAGAATACTGCAAAATTCGTTTCAAAACGTGACCTCGCGTGTACTGTATGACGGCAAAATTAGCAAAGACTATCCTGTTAAGCAAGGGGTCGGTCAAGGGAGAACTTTATCAGCCTGGCTATTCCTCGTTATGATAAACGGTCTCGCACGTACTCTGGATGAAGCGGAACAGGGTTTACAGATTCAAAAGCTACATATCCCCTGCGTATTATTAGCTGATGACACGCTCTTATTAGCTGGAAGCATCACGAATCTCCAAGCTCAACTAGATATCGTAAATGCGTATGCTAATCTTTGGAGGCTAAATTATAACTCTGCTAAATCTTCGCTGATGGAATTTTCATATAAGAGACGAATCGTCAATAAACAATCAGCTGTATGTTCTCTGGGAGGCGCGATTATCGAATGGACTGATACAAAGGTTTACGCGGGAATTACGTTTTGTTCAAATCTAAAAGCTGATGTCGGTATAGAAAGCGCGTGCGACAAAGGTAGAAGGAACCTTAACAGTCTAATGAGTGTTGGTATCCATCCAGGCGGATTGAATCCTCTCAAAAGTGCGCAACTCATTAAAGCAATTATCATACCAGGTGTTATATACGGATGTGAACTTTGGGCAAATGCTACGCAGAAGTCCATTGATATGTTAAATAGAACCATGCGGTATGCTGCACGAAGATGCCAGGGTTTTGAGAAAACTTCGTCGTCGGCCATAACTACCAGAGCTATTGACTTACCTGATGATTTATGGTCTGATGTAGAAATCAGAAAACTGTACCTTTGGAACAAACTGTGTAATGCTAAATTATCTTTTGTCTGGAAATCTCTATTTATTATTCGCTTATGTACATTCATGTTCACCTCACAATCGTTTCAAAACGTAAGCTTCATCGTAGACATCTTCCATACAATGGTGAAATTTAACATCGAGACATTCTTTTTCGAGTTTGTGTTCTCTGGTGCGTGCTGTAGAGAGTTTCAGTGGAAATCGTTTATTAAGAAAGTCACAACAAACTATTACTATGATGTATGGTGTAAAATGTGCAGAAATCGTCCCGATCTGTTATATTATAGGGCAGTTCATCAATATATTGGACCCAATCCCTTATGGTCTCTAACGTTGAAATTTCCTAAAAGCACATGGAAAATTTGTGAATTAATCAAGCTTTCCTACAGGGCTGAATTCCAAAATGTGATGTGTAAATTGTGCAAAAAAGTTGTGAACAATGACGTTAAACATTTCATTATACAATGTCCCACATTATTCAAAAGTAGAGACATCTTGCTGGAACAAATAGTTAATCTTATAAGCGTTGACAAATATGTACAATACGATATGCTAGAGGAAGACAAAAAATGTTCATTTATTCTTGGTGGAAGGAACGATATTTCTTTGGACGATGGACAATGGGACAATCTGATGGTTGCTATAAGTGACAAACTTGCTGGGATGTTCACAGAAATGAACATACTTCTCGAGAGCAGCTCTAGCTCTTGAGCAAAGTTTGAAGAATACAGTAAGAAACTGTAGTATTATGTAAATATGTAGTGTGCATGCTGTAAATTGTTGAAATTGTTAAAAACGACAAGACCATGTAATCTCTTATTAGAGGAAATAAAGAATGTCTGTCTGTCTGTCTGTCTGTCAACATACCAACGTCCATTACGATAAACACACAACATACCAACGTCCATTACGATAAACACACAACATACCAACGTCCATTACGATAAAAATACAACAAACCAACGTTCATTACGATAAACACACAACATACCAACGTCCATTACGATAAAAATACAACATACCAATGTTCATTACGATAAACACACAACATACCAACGTTCATTACGATAAACACACAACATACCAACGTTCATTACGATAAAAATACTTGTTTAGTCAGATTTACGAAATACACAGGCTAACTTATAGGTCATCATCTTGTGGTATGGTTCTAATTGATGATCATCAATAATTCCAAACAGTGGCATATTTGTATATTTCTTTTCACCATTGTAACATGATAAATTCTACAGAAATTTCATCCCTCACCTTTCATGTATATGTCCGTCTGACACGACACATGTATATGCCATCCCTCACGATACATGTATATGCCCGTCTTACACGACACATGTGTATGCCCGTCTGACACAACACATGTGTATGCCCGTCTGAAACGACACATTTGTATGCCCGTCTGACACGACACATATATATGCCCGTCTGACACGACACATGTGTATGCCCGTCTGACACGACACATGTATATGCCCGTCTGACACGACACATGTATGTGTCCGTCTGACACGACAAATGTATATGCCCGTCTGACACGAAACATGTATATGCCCGTCTGACACGAAACATGTATATGTCCGTCTGACACGACACATGTATGTGTCCGTCTGACACGACAAATGTATATGCCCGTCTGACACGAAACATGTATATGTCCGTCTGACACGACACATGTATATGCCCGTCAGACAATGGTATATCTTGTTTTACATATCATCTGTTTACTTCATTTTCTCAATATACAAAAAGGCAATCTCCTACAGAGTAATTGTCCTAATAGTTACTTGTCTGTAAACATTGATATCATTTTTTTATTTTTTTTAATAATTATATACATAGTATTTAATAATATCTAAAATAATCCGCATTCGCTCTACACATATACTCACCCATGTTGTTTTATAAATAATTATTAACTATCAACCTAATCTTTAACAGGTTGAGATAATATATTAGTAGCAATGTACGCATTTAAGTTCATGTGCAAGTTTCGTCTAACAGGTATTATATCTCACTCACAAATGTACATATATATAAATCGTAAATCTTATTATTTATTAACCATTGATCACCATAAGTTAAGTATATTATATATTCTATTTTAGCTTTAAGCTTTCCAGCTCATCAGTGTACATGTAACAGTATAAATACATTGGCAGACACTGCAAAACGCAGTGGAGAATGGACAAAAGATTTGACACATTTAAATGTCCTTATATCATAGTCTTCCTCAATTTTGTGGCATCATATATATATTTGCTAAACCTGGTTAGTTCTTTTACATTTGTTGAGCACAGTAATTGTATTAACTTAAGAACAGATGGTTTTCTCCAGTAATACATTTTTACACACTTTGATCTGAGCTCTTGGTATATAGGACAAATAAGCAAAAAATTATATTCGTCCTCTATATCTACATAATTACATATTTTACAATAGCGTTCATTCCTTAAAATATTTCTATGTCGTCCTGTTTCAATATGCAATGTATGTGCAGACAAACGTATCTTTGTAAGTGCAATTCTATGTTTCTTGGGTATATATTTACATAGATAATGTTGTAATGATATAGTATTTACTAAATGTCTATACAATAACAAGTGACATTTTGCTGAACTCTCTAACATTTCAGAAAGTTCTTGTCTAGCATGATCAAAAATTCGTTGTTTAATAAGTGGTAAAACCTCACATATATTACGAAAATTTTGATTTAACCACACATCACCAAACCCGAGCGAAAAAAGTTTATCCTTCACAAAGGACAACCAATAAAAATATTATTACGCTTGGGCATTTTCAATAATTCATCATAGGCAGTTTTCAAGATACAGTTCTTGGCATTCAATAACTTGAACCAATATTTAATCATATTATAAAGCCGGGTATATATAATAAGGAATCGACCCAGTTCAAAATAAATCATAACATTACAAGTGGACTTTTTAACACATAAAATCCTTTTACAAAATTCTAAATGGACATTCTCGACATCATTGCCTTTGCATGCACCCCAGACATCAGATGCATAGCACAGTATACTATTCACGTATGTATCAAATAACTTTACCAACGTATGACAGTTTAGATTCATATTTTTACATTTAGCATACAATGCAAATATAGCCTTTCGCCCTTGCTCAGATAGTTGCTTTTGTTCAGCATTAAACTTATTGTTAAATTTAAAAACAACTCCTAAATATGTAAACTGTTCAACAACATCTAATGGTTTTCCATCGTAAGACCGCACCTCATCATTTCGTAACCGGCAACCATTTCTAAAAACAACAATTTTTGTCTTGGCCGTGTTTACAGTTAATTTCCACGTCTTTGCATAAACATACAAATTATATATTGCGTATTCAGTCACATTTAAAACGACAAGGAAATGAATAAAAGTAAATAATCAAAATAAATGATTCAATCCGGAAACTAAAATGTGCCGTGTTTACGTTTGTTTTTATCTTTATACTGTAAAATCATGGCGGTGTCTACATGTGTTCGGAATTTGATGCGGTTTCTGGATGTCTATACGCGTTTCCTGTAACCTAATTTTCTGCAAACGCAAAATAAGTTGAAATAATCAGAACCTTAAAAAAACAAGTACGAATTTAACTCATCAAACAATATCAAAAACAAAATAAACATAGGCTACCTATGACAAAATAATGTGGAAAGAGTGAGAAAAATACCATTTTATATAACAAATATCGATCTTCTGTGAATGGGCAAACTGTAAACTTGTTTGCAGGGGAAGTAACTCAAATAACGTATAGTTAATATTGTTACATTGATATCTTAGCGAGCTCAATATTTGAGCACTTAGAGTAAATTTCATGTACTGGTATATTTAAGGATTGAACGTCTGTCAGATTGTAGTTACAGCCTATATGAATGCAATCTGGGTGATGTCTTAAAAATATAATTCTTTAATTTGTTTATTTACTACAATTGTAAATAATACTTGCAAAAGATCTTTTCACAAACAATTAATTATTCAGCAAAAACAAACAATTAGAAAGTTACAGATACGCGCAAACGCACATATCAGTGACGCGGTTCCGTGACATCGTCAGGTTCATTTCGGGCATTCAGAAACTGTGTGGGTTACCCCCCTCTTGAAGTTAAATATGCACCCGGATAAAGACGAACTTGCAAAGAACCTAGGTGTAGCTGTATTTGTTTGGACATTAATATTCGTGTTCTGTGCTAGTGTATCCAAGGGCAGAGGATTTTCTTTCATAAAAATGGGTGAAGACGGAACACGTACCACTGTTTGTGACGAAACCGGTTGTGGGGATCTCGAAACGGGAATTGTAATCGCTGACAACGATGTGCTGATTGATTGTTTTTGTGCTGTCGAAACATTGCGATTATAGGATCGTAATGAACTTTCCGATTTGTTGGAGCTCATGAACATTATGTGCCTAGCCTGGAATCCTTCATCATTTAGGTAGTGTATCGCCGTAGCCCTGACACAACGTGGTGTGTTCCGTTTGACGACAGACGAAACACGACAGATCTCAGTAAGAAAATTTGAAAAGGTTCGCTTTGACAATGCTTTGTCTGTAAACCAAATCTCGTTGGACGATGGTGCGGACACTGCATTTTTCCGATACTGATTAAAAAGGTGTGTGGCGTTTTTGTCCGTTTTCTCCAACATAAGTTTCAGCATTTTTACCGGACAAACTGTTGACGTTCCAGTTGGAATTGCATACATTCTTTTTTCTGAAGCGTGACTCTCGGAATTAGAATTTAACCCCCCTTGTCAATTTTTTTGTTGGGTCTCAAAATTAAGTGTGACATAATCACCACTTTCGTCATTTACAAACCGGAACGAATTTGTGCGTAACTGATGATGGAATTCCATACCTCGCGTCACGAAATGCATCGATAAATTGTTCCAGACATAGTGACGGAGGATAACAGGACAGGATGAGGCGCGTGACAGGTAAGTGTTTTTTTTTTCCAAATCCCCATCTCGTTCTATAATTTGTTTGTGTTGAACAGGTTTTGATTGTCCCGTGCGTGTCCTTTCTTTTAAAAGCCCGTCTAAAACACTATTAGCTTTTTGAAATCTCTATCTTTAACAATGTCAACATTTCTTTGAAGATCCGCTAGATGTCTGTTTATTCCTGCCCTAATATTTATGAGGGTGCTCCTATGGTACAATTCTTCCGCCGACTTTGGCCTCGCCTCAACGTAAAATTTGCTCAGGGCTGCTGCCAATTCTAAGTGGGAAACCTTCTCCATACTCATGGCCTGCCCATATATTTCTGTGTTCCAATCTAAAATTAAAAAGTTGTATAGGCCTATTATAGTATATAAAAAAACAACGTAGACTACATTGCCATTCCTTGTTGTCAAAAGAATCTTTCCATTATGTAACATTGAAACGATGTGATTGTTTGTGATTATAAAAAAAAACACTTTGTTTCAATAGGTCTAACAGCTTTGTGTTCTTTTAAAAGTTGTTTTACCAAGTTTACGTGGTGTGAATAAATCATCAAAAGACAACTTTAATATTAAACTTCAACTCATGTAGGCCTACCTTGATATATTCGCAAGGTCTCCATGTCCATATTCAGTAACAATTCTTCGTCACTGGATGAAATGCTGTTATTTAGCATTCCTGCGCGTTGTTCAATGTTAAAATTCGTTTCCGATTGGCCTAGATCTACAATTGTTTCGACTAAATCGCCCTCAGAGTCGCTGGAAGCCATGACGTTTCTAGCAGACGACAGCAGATGACAGATTGTGATGATGCATCATTTTACAATATTTAATTATTTTATTTTATTTGTTTGTTTATTTTAATAAAAAAGAAAATATGTAATAATTTTATAAAAAAAAAAATCTGTATTGTAGTTTAAATATAACTGTATATTTTTTATAAATGAAATGTTTGATTGCCTGTTTAACTAAGTGGGGTATCAATGCGACCATTTTGTTTGTTAAATTGGCAGTAGCAACCGTATCGTTACGCCATCAAGTCAGCCTGTAGTTACTGTTATGTAACAGCAGTCTGGCTCTCCATAGAGTTAATGGAAAATGGGAAGGGCATACGTCAATATGAAATCATGAACACGCTTTTAGATTACGTTCATTTATGGTAATTATTTTTTTATCGAAAAGTTAACTAATGCTTTCTTCTTTTTTTGTTGAATTTGATATTCATAAACTTGCTTCAGTAAATTGGAGATTGGTAAATTGATTGGTGCGAAGAAATTGTTCATAATTAGATATGTTCATATGTTCAAACTGTATATATACCACATTTGATATAGCGCCCTTTTTAGCTAACATAAGCCACTCTAAAGCGCTTTACAGTACATATATATACAACTTATACAATTAGCATATACATTAACCAATACAATTTTGAGGAATTCGCAGGAGCGCCGCCTTATCAGGCGCTAACTACTAGTCCTATGCCACCTGGCTAATATCTCCCCATGTGTGTATGCCTGCGTGTGTGCTGGAGATGTTATGTGTTCTGTTTGAAGTGGGACCGTGTTTACAACGGCATCATTAGTGCCACCTCACTTGACAGCTACAGGGAAGAAGAAGAAAAGAGGAGAAAAACACTTTCTCTGAATACCCATGCGTACGACGACTTCGGGGATCGAACCCCTGCCTCCTGCGTGGAAGGCCGGAGTGTTAAACACTCGACCAATCCGCCCATGGTTCTTCCCTTCACACACTGCAACACTGCAATACGTTAATTATGCGTGTAATTACCTGTAGTTCTCCCAGTCGTTTGAAGTTCGGGGTAATGTAATACAACACACCGTCACCTGCCCCGGGTAGTAAAGAAGCCCTGATCAGAAGGACGGTCAACAAAATGTACGGTAGACTGGCGGTAACATACACAACCTGAAGATATCAAGCAATTTCTTTGAGATCATAATGCAATCATATTTAAGTAGGAACTTTTGCAGAGTTACCATGTTTACCTATGTAGTCGCAAATGATGCGTTGAAAACATTGTTGTTAGGGACTTAACAAAGAAAAACGTAGCAAAAGAAAATTTTGTCGCAAAACTTGCTTCGAAGCATTTTATAAACTCGGAAAAAAGGGAAAAAAAGACCAATATCTTCAACCGGAAACCACAGGCTTTTGGATTTAACATGTTCCACCTAACTAAAAATACCAAAAGTGGCGATGTTGATGACTGTCTCTTGTACACAGAGTTTCATTGAGAAAGTAAAGTTGGACCATACACGATATATTGCTATAAAAAATGTGTGATGCAGATCTGTTAAAATACCTTTCCTGAAGAGTGAATCCCTCGCGCCAGACACAGGAATAGTATGACCCAGGCTGCTAGTAAACTCACACACAGATGCCAGGGTATACCTCCGAGATCCTCTATACCGGATGATAACTCTAGAACGCCGCGTCTATAAAACATTTGTGAACTATTCATTTAGGTATTTCTGGTAACGCACACATATTTCACGTTAACACATTTCTTACTAGAGACAAGGCATCGCAATATATCTACAAAAAGGAAACTGAAGACTTCCACATACACAAGGCCCAAAGACAACATAAAAGACAGCATCAGTGACCGTCAGTAACCGAGGAAACATCAGAACGAAACGAAGGATAGTGAGCCGTATTTAAATCCGGAAAAAAACAAATGTTTTCTGCATCACCAGTGGCATCAGTGATGAGTAACCTGTCAAATTTGATCTTTCCAAGATCCCTTTACTGACATGCATCTACCGTTTTAGCGGTTCAGGATTTCTCTGTCACTCAATGGAGTATCGTTGCTCTGTTACCACCATGGTTTGACAGATGAAACGCAGAAAGAAACAATAAGATGAGTTCAGGGTGACAATGATTTATGACGTCACAATTAGCATCTGATGCAAGCATACCAAGCAAGATACAAACATATCTTTTTGACAGGATGAGAAAAAGAGATTGAATTCAAAAGTACTGTAACAGGCAGCGGTTCAGACAATCAAGAATATCATCATTGGAGTTTGGATTCTTCTGTCTTACCCTTACGGTAAAGAACATATCCAGAAACGTATTAGTTTACCATATAAGATCTAAGGATAGTTAACAAATGTTAAATCCAGGTAGATACTGAAAGCATAGTTCTAAATAGGGTAGTGATGACTACCGTTAATATAACTGTGCAGATCTCTTTGTACTTACTGCCAAAACTCTTCTCCCGAAGTAACCATGGTCTGCGGTGAATTGGTTACGTTAGTCGAACAGTTATATGCGAAAGCGTGTGGCAAGTACATAGTTGTATTGGTGACGGACGCTGACGGAACAGTATCGGCGATACAACTGTTGGTGTTCCAGCTGTTGTCACACGTTGTCCAGGGTAGGGGGCTGTAGAAACTTTTCCCCAGGTAGAACAGGGTCCAGGCGATGATAGTCGTGTAGTACGTACTGATGACAGTATTCACCAGCAACACCCCCGGGCCTATCCCTGTAATAAATACACTACTTCACTGATTTAGTGTTACAATAAAGGTACAATTACTCTAGACAATAGAAAACATTATTTTACAATTTGACTCATAGAGTTTTGTTTTTCTCACTGCTATATTATACAATTTAATGAAAACGTCCGTTATTGCAATTACCGAATTAAACACTTGGGATCCCGTTTGTTAATTATTTACCACATACATTATAGCATACACGCATAAATAGAACATACACGGATATATATAATCCTTCGTTTACGATTCCGGCGTCCTAACACTAGAATACGGTGTATCGGTATTGCTTAATTTTGGTTTGTAACCAAACCTTTGTGTTCTGGTTGGGCTACTCTAACTACTAGATTTTCTTCATGTGTTAACGAACAACTTGTTACGTGTGAAAAATATCACGAGTTGAACAAAAGAAAGAAAAGATATAGGATAGCATACACGCATGGGCATAGCATACAAACATAAATCTATTACATATGAACAATACGTATACATAAATTACCAATATGGTGGGTTTTTTCGATTTTCAATTGTTACCGAGGCAAAGCGTTCGCCAGCAGCCATCTTGCCTTGTCGTCTGAAAGATCACATTCTGGTCTAAATGCACATGCATTACGTCAGTTTGCGGTGGATTTCAATAACCTATCTTCATGATTTTTTGAGGAATTTTCACGTGTAAAGGATCCGGCCGAAAAGATTGCGAGAAATTTCAAGTATGTGACAAACAAAAATATAGCATACACACATAAAAATAGCATAAACAAATTAACATAACATACAAACGTCAAAGATTCTTTGCACAAATGAATAATATATACAGATATTAATAAAGCATACGGGGCCGCGGTTGTCGAGGGGTTAAGGCTGACCATCTACGATCCCTAACCCTTCGCCACTGTGTGAAGGGTTAGTCGTGTTCGAGTCCTACGGGAGGCAATCGCCAGGTATCTGCCGCAGGTTGGTGGTTTTCCTCTAGGTACATTGGCTTTCCTCCACCACTAAAACCCGGCACGCCCTATAGCTATTAATAAGACGTATACCACAAACTGGCAAATATAGCACACATAAAGGGTAACATACACATACAATATTTAACGGTTGGAATATCAACATAAAAGGGTATACAGTACGCACACGTAGTAGAAATGTTCAATGTTTGATTTCATTAATGAAAAACAAAATTATATCAGTTCACCTTTTAACAACGGACAAACTTCCCAGGAATGTAAGACTGTCTTTCCTGTGAATTGTCCGATGGCTAAATCCAGGAAAAACATCGGCAGTCCACATACCACGAGAAAAAAGAGGAAGGCAAGCAGAAATGACCCTGAATAATAGATTAATTACAACACAGTGAATTGCTGTCACACACCCTCATTATCAGTCTCTAGTACAAACGTTTTGTAGGATATTTGCATTGGAATGTTGTAGTTTTGATACAGGTCTTTTAAGAGAAAGATATTGTAAATGTATTTTGATAGCGAAAGTCATTAATCATTTGGTTGTATACAACAAACACTGAAGAACATACCACCGCCATTCCGCATACAGAAATAAGGAAACCTCCAGATATTGCCCAGACCAACACAATAACCGATCAATGAAAACATGGAGTCCATCTGATGTGACCAATGTTCCCTTTCAAACCCTTCAACAGTTCCGTTATTGTTGAGCGATTCCTTTTCCTGTTTTTCGACATCTGGAAATCTCCTCTGTTCTAGTTCAGTATCATTTGAGGCCATACTTGTATGAACTAAACCAACACACTGCGGCTGTCAGATAGGTAATGTTTATAAAAATGATTCATCAAACAAAGACAAATATATGTTTTCTCATATTTATTTATATGTAAATACATCACAGCAAACACGTCACTGTACATACATCATAGCATTGGACATGCATCACGTATAAGAGATGATCTAGAATCAAAGCACTAGATGTATTACGTATGATATGATTCAATTTAAAGCATATTCGTATACATGTACATAGCTGCGGATAACAATTGAAATATTTAAATGTAGACAGAAAGCGCTACCACAAATATTTGTGAACTGATTATTTGTGTATGGTGTGATGCTGCTTAATATATTAAGCAAGATTATGTGAAACTGAGCATTGATGATATTGTAACGTGCTGGCGGTCAACCAACCAATTACTGACTACGCTATACGTTGCTGAACTAGTGAGTGGGTCCCTGGGTTATAGCGCCTCACTAGATTTTCCCATCATATACCTTAGCTGTTACAATAGGACAAGACCTATTTATGGAAGTTTGTAAATATTATGATGTTTTTTTGGTTTGGCACAGATATATCAGACCAGGTAGCCAAGCAGCGTTCTTGTCAGATGTTTCATATCAACAAATTTTATTGAAAAAGAAGCAAATGGATTTGGCATCAGGCAAAGCCTATGTAAGCCATTTCCAAGCAATTCCGGTATGGTACTTTAATCAAATCTGCCGGTTTTAGTAATGTATTCTGATATACATTGTAATAATTATGAATTTGTTTCTTCATCACGATCATGACAAGCGTGTAATAAGGTTCTAGAATTAAAATGATCTTGTGAAATAATAGGGTTAATAAGTCGGTTTCTGAGTTTTGATCTTGATTCGTTGAACATTGGACATATAAGGAAGTAATATTCTGCTGTTGTAACTCCCGAGGTTACATGATCACAAAATAGGTCAGAGTTAAGGTTGCAGGTTAAATTTCTAAGCTGGCATATAATAATATTTATAGTTCAGCAACCATCGTTTACAAAGGTAGTTGCTGAACCAGATGCTGATTTATTGTCATTAAAAAGGAGTTTTTATAATTGTTCAAGAGAGGTAACATTAGATAAGCCAAATTTAAATTACCTATATGTACTAGGAAAGTAGCTGCTAAAATATGGGATGTACCTCTTCGAAATCCCGTTATAATCCTTGCAGCTTCCAATTGAAGAGACTCTAATAGCTGTTTAGATTGCGCAGTGCCATTATTCCACAAGATATCTGCATATTCCAAAATAGGTAAAATATAGGTTTTATATATATTTAAAAGACTATTTCTTGAAACTCGTTTTTTCGATGATTTTAATTTATTTATCCTTTTAAATGCTTTCTGGTATATGTAATAGATATGATGAATCCATTTACCATCACCGGATAATATTATGCCTACATGTTTATGAGTAGAGGGAGATTGAGCTGGACTATTATTAAAGTATATATCGGGGTGCATGACATTTCATGTCCTAGGGAATATCAATGATACAGTTTTTGTAGGTTTAAGTTTAATATCCCATTTCTTACCCCAAGGACTAATATCTGACAGGTTTTCTGAAAGTTTGATTGGCTATAACAATTTGATTATTATCAATAAGTTCACTAAACGAGGTATCATCTGCAAACAATTTTAAGTCACTGGTAACAACATCAGCTACATATATGACAGAAATAGAAAGGGCCTAAAACAGATCCCTGAGGGACTCCAGCATTTATAGATTTAAAAGTGGATCTAAAACAGATACCTGAGGGACTCCAGCA
>NW_018479687.1:13638-23530 GCF_002113885.1 Mizuhopecten yessoensis | reverse complement strand
CCACCACACACACTACCACCACACACACTACCACCACACACACTATAAGTGAAGTAAACTTTATGTTACAAGACCAGTTCACTACTACCACACACACTACTAACACACACTACCACCATGCACACTACCACCACACAACCTACCTTACACACACTACCACTACATACACTACCACTACAAACACTTCCAAAACACAACCTACCTCACACACACTACCACCACACACACTACCATCACACACACATCCACCACACATACTACCACCACACAAACACTACCACCACACACACTACCACCACACACACACACACGGTAAGACAAGTAAACTTAATGTTACAAGACTAGTTCAATACCACCATACACACTACCAGCACACACTACCACCATGCACACTACCACCATACAAACTACCACCACACACACTACCACCACACACACTACCAACACACACTACCACCACACAAATTACCAACAAACACACTATCACCACATGCACTACCACTACAAACACTACCACCACACAACCTACCTCACACACACTACCACCACACACACTACCACACACACACACACACCATACACACTACCACCACACAAACACTACCACCACACACACTACCACCACAAACACTACCACACACACACACTGTAAGACAAGTAAACTTAATGTTACAATACTCGTTCAATACCACCACACACATTACCAAAACATACTACAACCATGTATACTATCACCACACAAACTACCAACAAACACACTACCAACACACACTACCACCATGCACACTATCACCACACAAACTACCACCATACACACTATACCACACACACTACACACACTACCACTACACACACTACCACCACACAAACAACTACAACAAACACTACCACCACACACACTATTACCACACAAACTATTGCCACACACATATTACCACCATACACACTATCACTACATAACTACCACTACAAACACTACCACCACACACACTATTACCACACACACTGCCAACATACATACACACTATTACCACCAAACACATTGACACAACACACACTACCAACTCACACTACCACCACGAACTACCACCACACAACCTACCTCACACACACTACCACAACACACACTACCACTACACATACTACCACCACACAAACACTACCACCACACACACTACTACTACATAAACTACCACCACACACACTGCCACACACACACTACACCACACACACTACCACCACACAACCTACGTCACACACACTACTACTACATACAATACCACTACAAACACTACCACCACACAACCTACCTCACACACACTACCACACAGACACTACTACCACAAATATCACTACCACACATACCACTACCACCATGCACACTACCACCATACACACTACCACCACACACACTACCACCACACAAACTTCCACCACACACACTATCACCACACACACTACCAACACACACTACCAACAGACAACCTACCTCACACACACTAATATTAGATACACTACCACTACAAACACTACCACCACACAACCTACCTCACACACATAACCACAACACACACTACCACTACACATACTACCACCACACAAACACTACCTCACACACACTACCACCACACACACAACCACCACACAAACACTACCACAACACACACTACCACCACAACACACACAACCACCACACACACTACCACCACAAACACTACCACCACACAAACACTACCACCGCACACATTACCAATACACACTACCACCATGTACAATATCACCACACAAATTACCTCCACACACACTACCACCAGACACAACCACCACACACACTGCCACCACACACACTACCACCACACAAACACTACCACCACACAAACACTACCACCGCACACATTACCAATAAACACTACCACCATGTACAATATCACCACACAAATTACCACCACACACACTACCACCACACACACTGCCACCACACACACTACCACCACACAAACACTACCACCACACAAACACTACCACCGCACACATTACCAATAAACACTACCACCATGTACAATATCACCACACAAATTACCTCCACACACACTACCACCACACACACTACCACACACACACAACTACCACACATACCACTACGACAAACACACTACTACCACACATACCACCACACACACTACCACCACACACACACTGCCACCACACACACTACCACCACAAACACTGCCACCACACACACTACCACCACACACACAACCGCCACACAACCTACCTCACACACACTACCACTACATACACTACCACTACAAACATTACCACCACACAACCTACCTCACACACATAACCAAAACACACACTACCCCTACACATACTACCACCACACAAACACTCCACCACACACACTGCCACTACATAAACTACCACCACACACACTACCACACACACACTTCCACCACACACACTACCACCACACACAGTACTACTACAAACACTACCACAACACACACTACCCCTACACATACTACCACCACACAACCACTCCACCACACACACTGCCACTACATAAACTACCCCCCCACACACTACCACACACACACTTCCACCACACACACTACCACCACACACCCTTCCACCACACACACTACCACCACACACACTTCCACCACACACACTACCACCACACACTACCAACACACAACCTACCTCACACACACTAATATTACATACACTACCACCACACACTACCACCACACACACTACCACCACACACACACTGCCACCACACACACACATACAATACCACTACAAACACTACCACCACACAACCTACCTCACACACATAACCACAACACACACTACCACTACACATACTACCACCACACAAACACTACCTCACACACACTACCACCACACACACTGCCACCACACACACTACCACCACAAACACTACCACCACACACACTACCACCACACACACACTGCCACCACACACACTACCACCACAAACACTGCCACCACACACACTACCACCACACACACAACCGCCACACAACCTACCTCACACACACTACCACTACATACACTACCACTACAAACATTACCACCACACAACCTACCTCACACACATAACCACAACACACACTACCACTACACACACTACCACCACACAAACACTACCACCATACACACTACCACTACATAAACTACCACCACACACACTACCACCACACAAACTACTACCTCAAATACCACTACCACACATACCACTACCACACACACAACCAACACACATACTACCAACACACAAACATTACCAACACATACTACCACTATGCACACTACCACCATACAAACTATCACCATACACACTACACCACACACACTACCAACACACAACCGACCTCACACACACTACTACTACATACACTACAAACACTACCATCACACAACCTACCTCACACACACTACCACCACACACACTACCAACACACACTACTACCATGCACACTACCACCATACAAACTACCACCATACACACTACCACCACAAACACTACCACCACAAACACTACCACCATACAACCTACCTCACACACACTACTACTACATACACTACCACTACAAACCCTACCACCATACATCCTACCTCACACACACTACCACCACAAACACTACCACCACACACAATATTACCACACACACTGCCAACAAACATACACACTACACACCTTTACCACACACACACTACCACACCACACAACCTACCAACACACTCACTACAACCACAAACTATACAACACACACTCTACCACCATACAAACACTACCACCACACACACTACCACCAAACACACACATACCACACATCATACCACCAAACAAACACTACCCCACCACACAACCTACCAACACACTCACTACAACCACAAACTATACAACACACACACTACCACCACACACACTACCATTACAAACACTAACTACCACCGCACACACTACCACCACACACAACTATTTCACATACTACAACCACACACACTACCACCACACATTACCACCACACCCACTACCACACACACTACCACACACACACACTACCACCACATTAACTGACATCACACACATTACCACCACAAACACTACCACCACACACACTATTACCACACACACTGCCAACATACATACACACTACACACCTTAACCAAACACACACTACCACACACACACTACCTCTACACACAATACCACTACACACACTACCAAACACACACTGCTAGACACACACTACCACCATACACACTGCCAACCCACCCACTACCACTACACACTCTTCCACCACACACACTACCACCACACACACTACCACTACACACACTACCAAACACATACTACTACCACACAAACACTACCACCACACACATTACCACCACAAACACTACCACCACACACACTATTACCACACACACTGCCAACATACATACACACTACACACCTTTACCACACACACACAGCCAACACACCCACCATCACTACACACTCTTCCACCACACACACTACCACACCACACAACCTACCAACACACTCACTACACCCACAAACTATACAACACACACTCTACCACCACACACACTACCACCACACACTCTACCACCACACACACTACCACCACACACACTGCCACCACACATACAACCACCACACAAACACTACCACCACACACACTACCACCATACACACTACCACACACACACTACTACATCACATACCAATACCACACACACTACCACCACACAAACACTACCACCACACACACTACCACCACAAACACTTTGACTACACACACTACCACCACACACACTACCACCACACACACACTATAAGAAAGTAAACTTAATGTTACAAGACTAGTTCACTACTACCACACACACTTCTAACACACACTACCACCATGCACACTACCACCACACAACCTACCTTACACACACTACCACTACATACACTACCACTACAAACACTACCACCACACAACCTACCTCACACACACTACCACCACACACACTTCCACTTCACACACACCCAGCACACATACTACCACCACACAAACACTACCACCACACACACTACCACCACACATACACACACCACACATACTACCACCACACAATTACTACCACCACACATTACCACCACACACTCTACCACCACACACACTACTACCACACACTTTACCACCATACAAACACTACCACCACACATACTACCACCACACAAACACTACCACCACACACTCTACCACTAAACACACACACAACACACATAATACCACCACACAAACACTTCCACCACACACACTACTACCACAAACACTACCACCACCACACACACACTGTGAAACAAGTAAACTTAATGTTACAAGGCTCGTTCAATACCACCACACACATTACCAACACACACTTCCACCATGCACACTATCACCACACAAACTGTGTACCACACCATACCACACATAATACCACCACACAAACACTACCCCACCACACAACCTACCAACACACTCACTTCAACCACAAACTATACAACACACACACATCCACCACACACACTACCACCACACACACTACCACCACACACACTACCATTACACACACTAACTACCACCACACACACTACCACCACACATTACCACCACACACTACCAAACACACACACTACCACCACATACACTGACATCACAAATTACCACCACAAACACTATCACAAAAATTATACCACACACACTCTCCCACCACACACACTACCACCACACACACTACAACCACAAACTATACCACCACACACACTACCACAACACACACACTACCACCATACAAACTACCACCACATACACTACCACCATACAAACTACCACCACACAAACTACTACCACACACACTACCACCACACACACTACCACCACACAAACTACTATCACACACACTACCACCACATACACTACCACCATACAAACTACCACCACACACACTACCACCATACAAACTACCACCACACAAACTACCACCACACATACTACCACCACAAACTATACCACACACACACTACCACCACACACTCTACCACTACACACACTAAATACCACCACACAAACTACTATCACACACACTACCACCACACACACACTGTAACCACAAACTATACCACTTCACACACTAACTACCACTTCACACACTACCACCACACACACTACAACCATAAACTATACCACCACACACATTACAATCACAAACTCTACCACTACACACACTAACTACCACCACACACACTACCACCACACACACTACCACCACACATACTACCACCACACAAACACTACCACCACACACACTACCACCATACACACTACCACACACACACTTCTAAATCACATACCACTACCACACACACTACCACCACACACCCTACCACAACACACACACTACCACCATACAAACTACCACCACACACACTACAACCACAAACTATACCACACACACACTACCACCACACACTTTACCACTACACACACTTAATACCACCACACAAACTACTACCACACACACTACCACCACACACACACTGTAACCACAAACTATACCACTTCACACACTAGCTACCACTTCACACACTACCACCACACACACTACAACCATAAAATATACCACCACACACACTACAATCACAAACTCTACCACTACACACACTAACTACCACCACACACACTACCACCACACATACTACCACCACACAAACACTACCACCACACACACTACCACCATACACACTACCACACACACACTACTACATCACATACCACTACCACACACACTACCTCCACACAAACACAACCACCACACACACTACCACCACAAACACTTCGACTACACACACTACCACCACACACACTACCACCACACACACACACTATAAGAAAGTAAACTTAATGTTGCAAGACTAGTTCACTACTACCACACACACTACTAACACACACTACCACCATGCATACTACCACCACACAACCTACCTTACACACACTACCACTACATACACTACCACTACAAACACTACCACCACACAACGTACCTCACACACACTACCACCACACACACTTCCACTTCACACACACCCACCACACCGACTACCACCACACAAACACTACCACCACACACACTACCACCACACATACTACCACCACACAATTACTACCACCACACATTACCACCACACACTCTACCACCATATAAACACTACCACCACACACACTACCACCACACATACTACCACCGCACAAACACTACCACCACACACACTACCACTGAACACACACACACCACACATAATACCACCGCACAAACAGTACCACCACACACACTACCACCACAAACACTACCACCACCACACACATATTGTGAAACAAGTAAACTTAATTTTACAAGACTCGTTCAATACCACCACACACATTACCAACACACACTTCCACCATGCACACTATCACCACACAAACTACCACCATACACACTACAACTACATGTACTACCTCTACAAACACTACCCCACCACACAACCTACCAACACACTCACTACAACCACAAACTATACAACACACACTCTACCACCACACACTCTACCACCATACAAACACTACCACCACACACACTACCACCAAACACACATAATACCACTACACAAACACTACCCCACCACACAACCTACCAACACACTCACTACAACCACAAACTATACAACACACACACATCCACCATACACACTAGCACCACACACACTACCATTACACACACTAACTACCACCACACACACTACCACCACACACAACTATCTCACATTCTACAACCACACACTCCCACCACACATTACCACCACACACACACTACCACACACACACACTACCACTACATACACTGACATCACACACATTACCACCACAAACACTACCACCACACACAATATTACCACACACACTGCCAACATACATACACACTACACACCTTTACCACACACACACTACCACACCACACAACCTACCAACACACTCTCTACAACCACAAACTATACAACACACACTCTACCACCACACACACTACCACCCACACACTACCACCACACATACTACCACCACACAAACACTACCACCACACACACTACCACCAAACACACACATACCACACATCATACCACCACACAAACACTACCCCACCACACAACCTACCAACACACTCACTACAACCACAAACTATACAACACACACATCCACCACACACACGACCACCACACACACTACCACCACACACAACTATCTCACATACTACAACCACACACACTACCACCACACATTACCACCACACACACTACCACACACACACTGCCAACATACATACACACTACATACCTTTACCACACACACACTACCACACACACACTACCTCTTCACACAATACCACTACACACACTACCAAACACACACTGCTAGACACACACTACCACCATACACACTGCCCCCACACACACTACCCCCACACACACTACCACTACACACACTACCAAACACACACTACTACCACACAAACACTACCACCACAAACATTACCACCACAAACACTACCACACAAACTAAACCACACACACTCTCCCACCACAAACACTACCACCACACACACTACCACCGCAAACACTATCACACAAATTATACCACACACACTCTCCCACCACACACACTACAACCACAAACTATACCACCACACATACTACAACCACAAACTATACCACACACACACACACTACCACCACACTCTATCACTACACACATAAACTACCACCACACACACTACCACCACACACACTACAACCACACACACTACCACCACACACACTACAACCACAAACTATACCACCACACACACTACCACCACACACACTACCACCAAATACACTACCACCAAACACACTACCACCATACAAACTACCACCACACACACTACCACCATACAAGCTACCACTACACAAACTACAACCACACACACTACAACCACAAACTATACCACCACACACACTACAACCACAAACTATACCACAAACACACTACCACCACACACTCTACCACTTCACACACTAAATACCACCACATAAACTACCACCACACACACTACTACCACAAACTATACCACCACACACACTACCACCACACACACTACCACCACACACACACTGTAACCACAAACTATACCACTACACACACTAACTACCACTTCACACACTACCACCACACACTCTACAACCAAAAACTATACCACCACACACACTACAACCACAAACTCTACCACTACACACACTAACTACCACCACACACACTACCACCACACACACTACCACCACACACGCACTTTAAGACAAGTAAACTTAATATTACAAGACCAATTCACTCTCCATCCTTTTGATCAGAACAACAATTAACCACATCACGGTCTAGACATGGATACACTCTAACACCTGGGCTCGCCATGTTGGCCTTGTGACTTTTAAGGAATTTATTAGTAGTGATATAAAATTACATGGCCTGATCATGAGGAACAATACTTCAAACAAAATATAAGTAATAATTAAATGTAAGTGTGTGAGTCTGTGTGTGGTGGTGGTGTGTGAGTCTGTGTGTGTGTTTTTTACATGGCTTTCAGACATTATTTCCTTTCATAATTTCCTATGAGCGTGGCGTTTGGTTCGGGAAATATAAACAACATTTCCTATGAGCGTGGCGTTTGGTTCGGGAAATATAAATAACATTTCCTATGAGCGTGGCGTTTGGTTCGGGAAATATAAATAACATTTCCTATGAGCGCGGCATTT
>NW_018479687.1:5088-12615 GCF_002113885.1 Mizuhopecten yessoensis | reverse complement strand
GTAGATACGGTGAGGTATATTACGGTAGATACGGTGAGGTATATTACGGTAGATACGGTGAGGTATATTACGGTAGATACGGTGAGGTATATTACGGTAGATACGGTGAGGTATATTACGGTAGATACGGTGAGGTATATTACGGTAGATACGGTGAGGTATATTACGGTAGATACGGTGAGGTATATTACGGTAGATACGGTGAGGTATATTACGGTAGATACGGTGAGGTATATTACGGTAGATACGGTGAGGTATATTACGGTAGATACGGTGAGGTATATTACGGTAGATACGGTGAGGTATATTACGGTCAAAACGTTGATTTATATCTTAATTATCACTCGCTTTTCCAACAAAATCGGGTTATATTAATTTGGGCCCGTCTGTCTGTCCGTCTGTCTTTCCGTCTGTCACGTTTCGGTTTTCGTGCAATAGCTACGCTAATAATGGTCTAATATAATCAAAATTTGGTCTGCACATACATTTTAACTCGTTTAAGACTAAGTTGGCTCGTTAATAGGATCCTTGCATATTCATGCGTAAGTTATTACACCTATTCCTTTTCATTGGCTAATTGGGCGTGCACATACATATCAACATGTTTAAGTTATGTGGTCAATGTCATCGGTGCATATTTACGCATGATTACTTACTCCTATATATTCTGACTAGCATATTAGTTTCCATGTAATAAGTGCGCTGATAATGGTCCTTTTTCAACAAATATTGGTGTGCACATGCATATTAGCATGTTTCGGGCTCCATTCGCTCACCAATGTGATCCGTGGGAATTTACACATAAATAATACAAATTGTACCATGTCATTATATTTGACAATATTTCCCCACATCATGTATCTCAAACTTCTATTTCAATAGGCACCCAAAGACACAAAACACTTCCTCTAAGACATGTCCTTAGAGCGGGGGATAGGAATTAAGGCATGTCCTTAGAGCGGGGGATAGGAATTAGGACATGTCCTTAGAGCGGGAGATAGGAATTAAGGCATGTCCTTAGAGCGGGGGATAGGAATTAAGGCATGTCCTTAGAGCGGGGGATAGGAATTCCACGAATTTGCTTGTTATTTCTTATTTTGTACCAATTCAAATACTCTGGTGTTCCAGTGTTTGTTACACTGCTATTACAGGTGTTCCAGTGTTTGTTACACTGCTATTACAGGTGTAGCCGCTAAGTAACGTATTCATGAAACCGTTCTCGTGCTCAAGTCTGGATTCTGTACTCAAACCAGCTTGCTTGTAACTCGCTTAAAACATGTGACACAGTAAAAAAGCAAACATTTTAAATAACTATCTGTTTGAAGTTTCTCTGAAGTTCTTCCAAATCAAGGTCAAAATGTGTTTTTAAGACGCGAGCAGCACGCAGTGCTCCGCGGCTTATTGTTGTTGGTTTAACGGAAGTCCTGTGTAGGACTATGCATGTACCAGAAGTGTGTGATTCCCTGTTCAAGTGTATTATCCAGGCGAATGGCAATCTCACTTAACGCTGTTATGGTTAGCAAAATACATTAATAACATTTTCAACCGTACAATGAATATTTCCCTTTGAAACGCAAAAGAAAACCTATCAGTTTTTCTTTGTCATGTGGAAAATGGCTAACATTTGAAGCGAGAGATCATCAGCGCGCTTTAAAAGATATTGATATACCTCTACTTTATTTACTCTATATAAAAGTAATTGGTTAAATCTAATATATCCCAACTTTTGCCTGACTGTGGTTTAGTCCTATGTTCTGATCTAAAACACACCTACACTCGGGTGTTTTCCGCTGAGCCAAGCAGGCGAGAGATAGGCGGAGCTTGTTACCGAACTCGGAAGCGACGCGCGAGGTGGGCGGAGGTTGCTACCGAACTCGGAAGCATTTGGCTCCATTGCCATCGAAAGGGTAGTTGGGACGTGAAGCTATACAGCTTATTGTTTACAAATATTGTCTAGTTAAAACTAATTCTCCAATGTGTATCGGTAAATAGACCTGGTCTCGGGACACCAGTACTTGCTGATATCCCTGTATATTTATCCACAAAGCGCTTCAATGACAAAGCAAGAGAACATCAGCGCGTTTTATTGTGAACCTGATTAGTACGGATCCGTGAAATTCTTTTGTCACAGTGTCAGTGCACAGTGAAGCAGCACATGTGTAAAATGATAGCGTGAGTTGAGGTTAGTTAAGTAACGGTATGATTTTAAGAAGAAGTCGTTTGCAGAAAATGTTTATGGACTCAAAGACGGATGACAATAATTCACATGAGTAATCATGTGAGCTAAAAAGTGGCATATAAAGGACATTATAATGCGACTGATTAGGATGTCCGTCTGCGTGATGGTGTATTAGTGAGGTTGCACTCAAAAGTAAGCAGCAGTCTTTATCACAAGTGCGCCGGTCTAAAAATAACCTCAATATGCTGATTGGATGTTAAAGCTACTGCTGCATTCTCCTTGTATTGCCTATAGCACATACACTCATTTATCACTGGAACAAGAAAGCACAGAATCTGAGTTAGAGCATGAAAACGGTTTAATGAATACAAAAATATCTAGTTTATCAAACGATGAGTAGCAGTTCATGCTTTTTATGGAATAATACTTATGGCATACTGTTTTCATCGCTATATTATACATGTAGTAACATGTAAAGTGCTATAATCCATGAAGGCAAGAATCATTCAACTCTATCAACAGAATTCACGTACATCCAACGTAAGTCTTTAAATATCTGAACTTACATCATCTAATTGGAATGTATTCCACTGAATTATTTCAGGCCAATACCTTGACATCTTGGCGATTTCGTGTGATAGTTTCCACCCTCAGGTCAACAAGGAGATAGGCCGTTACCAAGGTAGTAAGAACCACTTGCAGAGCCTCCAGACAGTGCGAGATCTATGCTACACATACAAGGTTCGCACTAACTATCAACTTTGTATTGTCGGTTGTCAGTTATGTTTAACAACAGGAAGGACAAGAAGCCCTTCTGACTTATATTTACTTATACATACAGCCAAATAGGATCATCAATAAATCTCGTGTTGCTGGTCTTCTACATCTATCCACAGTTCTAAAACCACAGTGCTACCACATACTGTACGCTATCTTTATCATTTCGAAAACTCTTATTTTATGATTATAGGGTTATGTCGCCCGAGACAGCAGAATTAGTTCACCCACTGTAAGAATTTGTGCCAATTGCAATATTTTGGACCTTTGTATTTCTCTCTACTTCTAATTACCTTTCATTTCCTAGTGCTTTCTTGGCAATATCTCATTTTTGGCATTAATGTTGAACGTTCGCCCAAATGAGGAAGGCTATGAGTTCCGTCCCCAGGCCGAGAAACTGGTTTTTCAGTGAGATAGCACTATAAAGTCGGCATCAGATCCACGCTATCACAAGGAGGCAAATACACCAAAATACCCTACCTCCTGCACACCCACCCACCCACCAAAACAGACACACACAAACACACACACACACCAACACACAGGTCCTTAAATGACTTAAGCTGTTGATAGGACGTTAAACGAAATAAAACCAAAACCAATCAATACCCTTGTCGTTCACAGGTGGCGTTTAAGATCAATACGGTGGTGAATTCTTGTAACAAAGACGAGGATATGGCGGGAAATATCTTAAATCTGGAACCATGTCGATGGAAAGTAAGTAAGCACCTAAATCGTAATGACGTAACAGGCGAATTGACACTATGCAAATTAATGGTAAGGACGGTAATTACAATGGCGTATCATGTGACTCAATACTGTTCTGGTTAAAGGTAAACAAAGAAAATCTTGTATATTGGAGGAATAGCTTCATTCTTCCATTAATACTGGTATCGTCCGTTAATTGTTATTGGTCCAGGAGGTACTCTGATACACTGTTATTACAGGTGTTCCAGTGTTTGTTTATCTCGTGTACACTACTATAACAGGTGTTCCAGTGTTTGTTAATCTTGTGTACACTGCTATTACAGGTGTTCCAGTGTTTGTCAATCTCGTGTACACTGCTATAACAGTTGTTCCAGTGTTTGTTAATCACGTATACACTGCTATAACAGGCGTTCCAGTGTTTGTTTATCTGGTATACACTGCTATAACAGGTGTTCCAGTGTTTGTCAATCTTGTGTACACTGCTATTACAGGTGTTCCAGTGTTTGTCAGTCTCGTGTACACTGCTATTACAGTTGTTCCAGTGTTTGTTAATCATGTATACACTGCTATAACAGGTGCTCCAGTGTTTGTCAATCTCGTATACACTGCTATGACAGGTGTTCCAGTGTTTGTTAATCATGTATACACTGCTATAACAGGTGTTCCAGTGTTTGTTAATCACGTGTACACTGCTATAACAGGTGTTCCAGTGTTTGTTAATCACGTGTACACTGCTATAACAGGTGTTCCAGTGTTTGTTAGTCATGTATACACTGCTATAACAGGTGTTCCAGTGTTTGTCAATCTCGTGTACACTGCTATAACAGTTGTTCCAGTGTTTGTTAATCACGTATACACTGCTATAACAGGCGTTCCAGTGTTTGTTTATCTGGTATACACTGCTATAACAGGTGTTCCAGTGTTTGTCAATCTTGTGTACACTGCTATTACAGGTGTTCCAGTGTTTGTCAGTCTCGTGTACACTGCTATTACAGTTGTTCCAGTGTTTGTTAATCATGTATACACTGCTATTACAGTTGTTCCAGTGTTTGTCAATCTCGTGTACACTGCTATTACAGGTGTTCCAGTGTTTGTCAGTCTAGTGTACACTGCTATTACAGTTGTTCCAGTGTTTATTTATCAGGTATACACTGCTATAACAGGTGTTCCAGTGTTTGTCAATCTCGTATACACTGCTATGACAGGTGTTCCAGTGTTTGTTAATCACGTATACACTGCTATAACAGTTGTTCAAGTGTTTGTCAGTCTCCTGTACACTGCTATTACAGGCGCTCCATTGTTTTTTACACTGCTATTATAAGTGTTCCATTGTTTGTTACACTGCTATTACAGTTGTTCCAGTGATTGTTAAGCTGCGTTTATAGGCGTTCCAGTGTTTATTAATCTGGTATACACTACTATTACAGGTGTTCCGGTGTTTGTTAATCTCGTATTCATTGCTATTACAGGTGTTCCAGTGTTTGTTAATCGGCGGTGAAAACGTCGGGAAACAAGCACTGAGGCAGGCAGAGACATTTGTCGTCTCGGAAACAGAATTCCAGACATTTCTTGACCGGCACAACCATGTGAAGTGTCTGGTACCAGAGTCTAATGAAAAGGTAGGTTACCCTGTCTATGTTACGTTTGGTTTCAGAGATCAGTAGATTGTAGGCTTCCCTGTCTATATTACGTTTGGTTACAGAGATCATTAGAATGTATGTTTCCCTGTCTATGTTATGTTTGGTTTCAGAGATCATTAGAAGGTATGTTACCCTGTCTATGTAACGTTTGGTTTCAGAGATCATTAGAAGGTAGGTTTCCATGTCTATGTTAAGTTTGGTTACAGAGATCAATAAAAGTTAGGCTTCCCTGTCTATGTTATGTTTTGTTTCAGAGATCAGTAGATTATAGGCTTCCCTGTCTATGTTTCGTTTAGTTTCAGAGATCAGTAGATTATAGGCTTCCCTGTCTATGTTAAGTTTGGTTTCAGAGATCATTAGAAGGTAGGTTTCCATGTCTATGTTAAGTTTGGTTACAGAGATCATTAGAAGGTAGGTTTCCATGTCTATGTTACGTTTGGTTTCAGAGATGAGTAGAAGGTAGGCTTCCCTGTATATGTTAAGCTTGGTTACAGAGATCATTAGAAGGTATGTTTCCCAGTGTTTATTAATCTGGTATACACTACTATAACAGGCGTTCCAGTGTTTGTTAATCGGCGGTGACAACGTCGGGAAACAAGCGCTGAGGCAGGCAGGGGCATTTGTCGTCTCGGAAAAAGAATTCCAGACATTTCTTGACCGGAACAACAATGAGAAGGGTCTGGTACCAAAGTCTAATGAAAAGGTAGGCTACCCCGTCTATGTTACGTTTGGTTTCAGAGATCTGTTGTTGGTAGGCTTCCCTGTCTATATTACGTTTGGTTACAGAGATCAATAAAAGTTAGGCTTCCCTGTCTATGTTAGGTTTACTTTCTGAGATCAGTATAAGGTAGGTTGCCCTGTCTATGTTAAGTTTGGTTTCAGAGATCAGTAGATTATAGGCTTCCCTGTCTATGTTATGTTTGGTTTCAGAGATCCATAAAAGGTAGGCTTCCCTGTATATGTTAAGTTTGGTTACAGAGATCAATAAAAGTTAGGCTTCCCTGTCTATGTTAAGTTTGGTTACAGAGATCATTAGAATGTATGTTTCCCTGTCTATGTTATGTTTGGTTTCAGAGATCCATAAAAGGTAGGCTTCCCTGTATATGTTAAGTTTGGTTACAGAGATCAATAAAAGTTAGGCTTCCCTGTCTATATTACGTTTACTTTCTGAGATCAGTATAAGGTAGGTTGCCCTGTCTATGTTAAGTTTGGTTTCAGAGATCAGGAGAAGGTAGGTTTCCATGTCTATGTTAAGTTTGGTTTCAGAGATCAGGAGAAGGTAGGTTTCCATGTCTATGTTACGTTTGGTTTCAGGGATCAGTAGAAGGAAGGCTTCCCTGGCTATGTTACGTTTGGTTACAGAGATCAATAAAAGGTAGGCTTCCCTGGCTATGTTACGTTTGGTTTCAGGGATCAGTAGAAGGAAGGCTTCCCTGGCTATGTTGCGGTTGCTTACAGAGATCAGTAGAAGGTTGGTTTACCTGTCTATGTTACGTTTACTTTCTGGGATCAGTAGAAGGTAGGTTTCCTGTCTATGTTACGTTTAGTTCAGAGATCAGTAGAATGTAGGCTTCCCTGTCTATGTTATGTTTTGTTTCAGAGATCAGTAGAATGTAGGCTTCCCTGTCTATATTACGTTTACTTTCTGAAATCAGTAGAAGGTAGGTTTCCTGTCTATGTTACGTTTGGTTTCAGGGATCAGTAGAAGGAAGGCTTCCCTGGCTATGTTACGTTTGGTTACAGAGATCAATAAAAGTTAGGCTTCCCTGTCTATATTACGTTTACTTTCTGAAATCAGTAGAAGGTAGGTTTCCTGTCTATGTTACGTTTAGTTTCAGAGATCAGTAGAAGGTATTTTTCCCTGTCTATGTTACGCTTGGTTACAGAGATCATTAGAAGGTATGTTACCCTGTCTATGTAACGTTTGGTTTCAGAGATCAGGAGAAGGTAGGTTTCCATGTCTATGTTACGTTTGGTTCAGAGATCAGTAGAATGTAGGCTTCCAGTGTTTATTAATCTGGTATACACTGCTATAACAGGCGTTCCAGTGTTTGTTTATCTGGTATACACTGCTATAACAGGTGTTCCAGTGTTTGTTAATCACGTGTACACTGCTATAACAGGTGTTCCAGTGTTTGTTAATCACGTATACACTGCTATAACAGGTGTTCCAGTGTTTGTCAATCTCGTATACACTGCTATAACAGGTGTTCCAGTGTTTGT